>NW_008649052.1:143940-151467 GCF_000247585.1 Phytophthora nicotianae INRA-310
CTAGCGAACACAACAAACTCAATCAGATCTCAATTTACCCTCAAGTGCTAACAGTCAACTTCGACGGCATCTTGCCTGAGTGCTGAAGTACTACGAATTCCTCTGCTTAGTGCTACCATACACAATAAGTGACGACTTATTGCGACAGATACCACCAGAAGTGAAACAAACCATGAATAGTCTGATTGATCGCGTAATTGCTCAGTCAGACTTTAAAAAAAAGTTTGAGAGATGAAAACTCTCAAACAAACCCTGACTCATCAACACCCTCGGTGGCAGATGCTGGTGTTCAAGCACGACCACAAATGGCTGATGTTGGAATCGATAATGGTATTGAAATGACTGACGCTGCTGTTTCTGCTCACCCTGAGGTAATTGATGGATCAATGAACACAAAATTTGTTGATCATGAAGAGCAAGTCGAAGCTCGTAAATGGATCAAGGAGCTATTTGCGGGAAATGGAAACTGAGTTGCACTACGTATCAATCCTATCCGACGAAAAGATGGAAAGCTCAATACTAAGTTCTATCTCGGGGAAAATGATTCAGTAATAAATGTCAGAAGTGGTAGGTAGAAAGAATAAAAACTATCGTTTGACTGGGTCGAGACTGGAGACAAAATTAGAGATATATGGTACGGTGGAGAAAGCAATTCGGTTGATGAGATTAGTAATATGCGACTTGAAGACCCACTGTACCATGAATCATTAATACAGACAAGACTTGATCGCAAGCGTAAAATGACTAATCCGTCAGAGAATGACGATTCCAATCGATCGAAACAACGTCTCGAAGATAGTTATGAGCTTGACACATCCACCTCTACATCAAGCGATCAAAGAGATAGCAAATATCAATTAATTTGGATCCTCTTGAACAATAAGTCATTGCTTGAGTCAGCTGGGTTGCAGAAGGCACTTGAACCAGTCCAACTACTATACGAAACTTCAAGAAGATAACATTAAATTCCCTTTCAGACTAAATCCTATTGTTGATACTAAGGACGGAGTCAAACCTCATCCATCCTACTACTTTGGACAACCTACGGTATTAAAAACTTTTAACATTAGAAACGTTCAGGACAAGCCTATCTCAGGCGATGGATTAAAGTATCTAATGAAGACAATTAGATGGATGGATACATTCACAACTTTACTGGATGGATTTGAAGTGTTTGATCAATATCTACATGAAGAGCTCGATCCTAAGCTACGGAAGAATCTCGATGATAATCTAAAGATTATGAACGAGGTACTGCTCGCAAATACTACCCGCATCAAAACCTCAAAAAGTGATGACCAATACGTGGAAGATCCGCTTCCGAAGTTGCATTATGAGTCGGAAGCAGCTTTTCGGAAGTATGGCGAGGTTCAGAAGAGGTATAAAGCGGCAAAGTAGCGAGTGAAGAGCAGTAATTCGAAGGCTGCGCGATCTGCTTTAAGGCTTCTTCCGCTGTGAAGGCTACAAAAGCGGTATTCGATATTAAATCGAAGAGATATAATGACACCTCTGTTGCAGGCGTTGATGTCTTCAACGATAGAGCAAACGGATCAGTCCGTGAAATAGACCATGAACAGCATGCTTAATCAAGTCCGTGATAGCGGGCTTAAGTTAAGGGACGAGGTCTCAGAGGTGCTGGTATCACCCCGCTTGAAGGAGTTACACGTCACGGTAGAAGATACAACCTCAATGAGATCCAAGGCGTAGCAACTCCAAGTGCCTACACTTACAAAAAGCTGGGTAGTAAGTACATCAGAATACCTGATCTAGATTCTAAAACCCTTTCTGATCGTTCAACCCAATCGACGCAAATGCGGCCCAAAGAGGGGAATCAGTGATAATCTCCAATCCATGATTAAAACTCTTGCCTTCACGCAACATATTGATCAAGCTTCCTACGATAAACTCAGTATCGATGGTAAAAAGATTTTCAAGGAGATTTTTGCGATTACGCAACTTCAGTACAACTTCTACGACCGACTTGAGGACCCATTGGGTTCTCTTAGTGCCGGATATGATAAGCTCAAAGGCGAGCTCGAGTTGGGTAATGACAATCCTTCTATCATCAAGCAGCTCAAAAGTCTATCAGTGAATATGTACCAGTACTCTAACCACCTAATTTCTGATTCTGAATTTAAGGATATCATCACCCGTCTAATATAGACAAAATGTTCTTCTTCAATCCGAGAATTATTTCCGGCTCAGGCGGTAGCTATGGCGATAACGCTGATCTCAACGACGCTGAGCTAAAAGCCATCATGAAAAATCTTATCATCCATGCCCGCCTGTAGTGCCAAGATAATACCAGCCATGCCAAGCTAGCTGCAGAGCTGGCTGTTCTCGTGCATAACGAGCCAGCCAGTTGAAGCCACTGCAATAACGCGACTCACGATTACCATAACGTTAGTGCTGATGACAGTGCTAGCCATAACGACGCTTGTGTTGACAGCAACGTCAGCCAACCAAACACATATTGAGCCCTAGCTAGAGTAGATCAGCCAAGTGCTCACTTTATCTTTTACCTAATAGACTTCGGCCTTACTTCCAGGGGGCTGCCGACTCCCCCATCGTGTCTTCAATCCCTGCAGACACTACAAAGATATCTTTAGTAGTTATCTACAAACAAGACCATGGCTAACACGCGTTCTGGGAACGCGAACGCAACTGGAGGTGACCGTTCGAGTTCTTACCAACGACTAGTCCAAGTGATGGCTCAAGAGCTCGACCTGACGCCTCTTCGAGTGCCCAGCGAGTTCTCCAACAAGCAACCAACCTCGTCCACGTGCGACGGTGGGGACTTCTCTATCGGGTGACATTCATGCTTTGACACCGCTGTTCACGCCACTCCTACCGCAGAAAATCTCAAGCACTTCGCACGCTGCGTTGGTGCAACGGCGCAAGGATCGCCGAGACTATGAGGAAACTGCCCGTTCTCGTGCGAAGGATGGTGCGCACGATATAATCGTGCCAGTGAAGACTACTTTCGACCAAGGACTTCTCCGTTTGTGGTGCCGCTTGCGATCGCACATCGCAATTGACGACGTCATTAATGACCGCATCATGGCCGAGGTAGACAAGATTATTGCGAGCGTGAAAAACTACAATGTCCCTGATATCGACTATGAGATGCGCAGCAAATTACGCATGAACTTAAAGGAGACGGATATTAGTGAACGACTTATCCAGTACTTCAAGACGTGTCACGACATCATCGATGACAATGGCTGGCGTGTTTTCTTTGACGATAGCACCGGCAAGAAGCAACTATGCCGGATACTGATTGCTTCATTGGAACCGCAAGCACTTCGAGAAGACGTTGAGAGAACCGTCGTTTCCAGGCACGCAAAGCAAAGGAAGACGAGGTAGCTCTCCATGATCTTATACTGGAGAAGGCCTTGGAGCATGACAAGGCTTTCCAGCGTCACAAACGTGACAAGCGTGAGCGTAGCGACGGCGACTCCACGAGTCATTCCTCTTCGAGACCGAGCAAGTCGGCCAAGAATACGTCGTTTCGCAATGCCACGCGTTTGGTGAGCGCAGAGCCACCTGCAAAGACTTCGACGGAGCGCCCAAAGGTGCCGCTGAAGCCGTGCCCACACTGCGATGGCATGCATTGGCTTTCTGAGTGCCCAAAGGCAACAGATGAAGAGAAATCTGAAATTCGTCGTAAGCTGCGTGCACAACGTAGCAACGGCAGTAAGAAGGATGGCGCGCGTCTCAAAAGACTCCGCGAGTGCATTCCATCTGAGGAAAAGACGGTGACATTGAATGATGTCATCGAATTACCCTATTGCGCGGACACCGGCGCTGATCGAACTGCGATTAGTCGATCCCATGTGGATGAATTGCAACAACGTGATCCCTCGGTCAATTTGATCACTTTGAAAAACCCCGTTGTAAATGTAGCAGTGGGAAAACGGGAAATTACGTGCACTACATCGGTGCACCTTCGTGTACTACTGAACACTGCTGCAGGTCTGGTAGCACTCCACAAACCCGTGGAATGCCTCGTTATCGAAGACGACGAGCCTGAATTTATCTTGGGTCGGGACCTACTGAAGGCACTCGGCATCGACATCGACCGACAACTCGAGCAGCTAGTAATTCGCGATACGGATGAAGAAGAAGACCTTGTGGATCTCGATGAGATGCTACCTGGCGCTGGTCCTGATCCGACTGGCAGTGATCTACACAACGCAATTGAAAAGCTGATTCGCACAGCTCTTGACCATGGGTTTCCCCATTTACTCGCACCACGCCTGCGTGCAATAGTGCTCAAACATGATATCTGGCGTTTGGAGCTTGGCAACGACCCGCCTGCAAAGGTGGAGCCACTAAAGATTAGACTTAAGGACGGTGCAAATGCTGGCAAGAGCAACCAAGACAGTACCCACCTGCCGTACGGAAGTTCCTCGATTTAACGCGAGGCTTGTGGAACTTGGTTGGGTCTATGAAAATCCAAGTAGCCGATGGGCCAGCCCGGTTTTACCTGTACGCAATGCTGGCATGAGTGAGCAAGAGTATCGTCAAACCTGTGACTACCGGCTCGTGAATGATCTTGTCGAGGCGTTGATCAGCACGATGCCACACATGGCAACGCTTTTGGAGTATACGAAAGGCAAGAATCATTATGGCCTGTTCGACCTCCTGAAGGGTTTCTGGCAGCTTCCACTGCACATTTTGAGTCAGGAACTCATGTCCTACATCACGGACTGCAAGATCTTCACACCACGGCGTGTCTGTCCCCCAGGGATGCTGTGATGCTGCTGTCCACTTTCAGCAGACAATGGAGAAATGTTTTGAACCTCTACTGAACGATTTCCTAGTCGTCTGGATAGACGATCTTTTATTGTTCGCCGATGATGTGGAAACATACATGTCTAAACTGGAGCAGTTCTTTGACCTTGTAGCCAAGTACGGGTTGAAGTTGAGTGCGAAGAAGAGCAGTCTTTACCAGCAGACCGTGAAGTGGTGCGGCAGGATTATTAGCAGCGACGGCATTGCACATGACCCAGAGCGGGTCGACGCGCTCCGGTCGATGCCGCATCCGACAACAGCCGGCCAGTTGCAACAATTCTTGTGCGCCTCGAACTGGATGCGCGAGTCAATCGTTGACTACGCACGCGTGGTCGACCCTCTCCAACAAAGACTAGATCAAGCCCTGAGCAAATGCAAGAGTACCAAGCGCGTTGCAAGTGGGATCTCGATCGAACTATCAGAGAGTGAGAGAGCCACATACGATAAGACCAAAGTCTTACTGGCTACGACAGCGACGCTGGCGTTTCCTGACGACGCGGCGACGACCTGCGTATTCTCAGATGCTTCGGACAATGGATTCGCCGTAGTGGTCACTCAGGTCTCCGATTTTGACCCGAAGGTCGATGTGACTGAGCAACAGCACAAACTCTTGACGTGTGTGAGTGGAACGTTTCGTGGAGCCCAGCTGAATTGGACCATAATCGAAAAGGAGGCCTACCCGATCGTTGCGGCTTGTAGCAAACTGGACTATTTGCTGCTACGTACACGACCGTTCTGCTTATTCTGCGATCATAGGAATCTCATTCACGTGTTCGCGCCCCATGCAAGTGTCAAGAAACATATCCGTGGGAAATTGCTGAGATGGGCGTTGAAGCTGATGTCCTACCGATACGTGATAGATCATGTTGACGGGACTGCCAACGTCTGGGCAGACATGCTATCCAGGTGGGCTGGGCAACCAGCAGCCACTGTTCGATTGAAACGCCTCGCTCGTCGACAATCCAAGAGAAAGAGAAACACTACGAAGTCGAACATTGCCGTCATGTTACGGCCACTGGGCGCTGAAGGTTTTGTGTGGCCTACGCTAGCAGAGATCGTGGCGATTCAGCAAAAATACCACGCACCACCAGGAGCTGTGAAAGGTGATGACAACGCTTTGCGAGTGAAACAACGACTGTGGATCCCTCGGGCTCACATAGATCTAATCAGAAGGCTGTGTGTCATTGCACATTGCGGTACAGAAGGCCATCGGGGAGAACAGGCAATGGTCAATCACTTGCGGGGACTCTTCCACATTACAGACGTCCACCAAGTGGTGCATGAATTCGTGGCAGCATGCCTGCTCTGTCCACACGTGAAAGGTGGACGGATCATTCGCCGACCGTGGAGTGAAACGATTGAGTGCAACGATCGTAATGGAGTCCTGCATTGGGATTTTCTGTTCATGGGAGAAACTTTTGGAGAAAGCAAGTATCTCCTGGTATTGAAAGATCATGCAACACACTACTGCGAGCTGGTTGTTTTGTGACACCGCGGACAGCGCGGTGGCGACTGCTGCTATTCTTGATTAGCACAGCCGATTCGGAACTCCTCCAGTGTGGGTGAGTGACAACGGTAGTAATTTTAAAAAACGAGGTCGTGGCCGAGCATTCCAAGAGGCTCAGGACGCACCAAACCTTCACGCTAGCCTACAGCCCGTGGATCAACGGGTCGGTGGAAAGGGTGAACCGTGACGTGTTGCAAGTTCTACGAGCGATGATTCTAGAGTATAAAATCTCTACCAAGGATTGGGTCTACCTAGTTCCGCTGGTGCAGTCCAGCCTGAACCACACCGCCGTGCCATCGCTTGGAAACAGAGCTCCGACAGAGCTGTTCACAGGACTTCCGTGCCCAACACCTCTCGCTGAGTTCTACGACGCCAGCGCAAGGAAACTGGTGAAGCTGCCGTCAACTTCGGCAACCATCTCCCAGCACCTGGCCACATTGCGCGCCAGCCTACAGCAGATGCACAATCCAGTTGCCGACCAGAGGCTTAAGCAGCGACTGCTCAACAAGAAGAAAGAGCGTGGAGAGAACGTCATCAACTTCGACGTTGGGCACTATGTCCTACGATCGCGGGTCGACGAAAAAAAGGGCAACAAACTGCTGGTCACGTGGCAAGGTCCTTACAAGGTGATTCGTTCGGAAGCTCATTACTTCCGGGTGAGTCATCTAGTCACCGGAGATGAGTTTGACGTGCACCCGTCGCGTCTAAAGTTCTACGCAGACAGTAGTCTGGACGTAACCGAGGAAATCCTCGAGCATGTTGCCGCCCAAGGCATCATACTGGCCATATCTGAGCTGAAATAGCATCGGTGGAACGCCTCCATCAGCGACTACGAGGTCCTAGTAGGCTGGAAAGGCCTAGAGTCTGTAGAAGATTCGTGGGAACCTCTGACTTCTTTGGCAACAGAAGTCAAGGTTCTACTAGACCAGTACATACAAAGACAGAATGCCAAGGTACGCAAGTACTGGAACGATAAACAATCCAAATTTTGAATAAAAATTCAAGGTACTTTGGCCGCAATCATGATTTCTTTGTACTTCGTACGCGTTGTTATACTACCATGTAGTCAAAACATTATCCAATATATCGGTCCAACTCCGAGAGCAAACACATTATTCTTGGCTTTAAACAATTAAGTATAGGTCAACTTCAACTGTTTGCACCTGTAACACTTGTTACAACGCCGGTCCATGGGTACATCGGACCATTTCTACTGCCGACTT
>NW_008649052.1:152349-158880 GCF_000247585.1 Phytophthora nicotianae INRA-310
TACCACTGAGTGACTGAAACGCTCTTGCGTGACAGCAACGCTCTTGCGGAGATCAGCGCTCCGGTTCCGTTCGCAATGACTCGATCACATCGATCGACATTTAGCTGGTGCCCAAAGTATATGGGCTTAAACCGTTACGTATATGAAGAGTGAGCTTGTTTATGGTGGATCTAAAAACTTAAATTCAAATCTCGTCAGCGATCTCATCGAGAGTTCGCTGTTCTGTTCTCAATTAAGAAACATAACATACACGTATTACACTTCTTTCATATATGTAGATGTAACCACCCTCTCGGACCAGTTCAAGACGATTCTAGTTTAATAATTTACTCTGTCGATTGATGAAGTAGGTTTAAAGCACGTCTAATAAACGTTTGTTGGCCAATTAGTGTATACGTATAACTATTCTTAAATTAGCTCATAATTAATGTAAAAATAATTACATTAACTTGACTACAATATTAGGTCCCATCTTAAAGATAATACTTAACCCCTTCAACCCGGTAGCTGTATAAGCTGCGTTTGGGTTCTGGAAGTTGCTCCGGTTATGGGGGCTTATGCTGTATATACAGCATAAGCAAATATAAACTTGCTTTCACTATGGTCGTGGAGTTTGCACATCCTTCGGTATACAAATTTTTATAAAACGGTTTGAAGCAAGAAAAGATCCGAATCGCCTTTCTTCAGTGGGTAGGGGTTTGAAATACCACTCTCCATTTTCTCGATATTTGAGTGTGTACTTTGACAGTTGGAGCAATCATTAAATAAAATATCGACTACAAATCACTCGGACCAGTCAGTTGAGATTTTTCGCCGAGAGAAGCAAAGCGATGGTTGGGACGCGCGGTAGCGCGCCGCGTAAGGATGTCGCAGCGCTGCCGGAAGCTGAGCGCGGCACGAAGCACTTCCGGGTCATATAGCCTGAATTCAAGAAGCTAGGATGGACCTCCAAGTCACCCCCTTCTCGCGGGATTGAAACGCGATGGAAGTACATCTTGCCTGGGGGTAATGCTAACGGCACTGTTGGGATCGACTTCGTCCTCGGAGAGCAAGCTGTGGTGGACCACGCTACAGAAAGTAAGGCATTGGTATATGTTAATGTGTTATCTCAGTTCTTATGACATGTATCGCATGTACAGTGGTCCGGCAGCAAGCTATTGACCGAGTCCGCGCCACAGCAGCTACCGAAGCCGCCAAAAAAACTCCAGCAGAACGCCCTTCGAGATCGTCGTCCAAGTCACCAATGAGGAAGTCGTCGCCCAAGTCACCCGTGCGGACGACTGGATCCCAGTCTACAACTTCTGATACCCCTGCAGGTAAGCGTCCGTTTGGTTTCAATTTACCGAGCATATATTAATCTGTATGAGTTAACATGTATATCACGCTTTGTTATGCTGTATGGTATAGATACGACTCCAAGTGTGCCTATTCCTCGTGCTTCCGAGGCGTGTACACAACAAGCCCATACGCCGCCAACTTCCCAGTCTCCAGACGGTATGTTGTACTCATATATTTTTCCATATTCAGTCTGAAGTTCTGCTAATCTGTATAATGTATGCTGTATTCTGCAGAATCTAACGTACACCAATCTACTACCACTGTTACCACTACCGAGGTGACACTCACGAAGACGCCGATGAAAAAGAAGAAAAGAAATCTCACGAGCGCGGGTGCCAAGGAACCGGAGATAGTAGATTCATTAGTATGCGACGAGGAAAGCAAAGCTGGTCCAGACATCACTGAACGTACGTTAACCTGTTTATGCTGTATATACATGATATGACTAACCTGTATCGTATGCTGTATTTGTATGCATTAGTGATTGATTTATCCGGAAATGATACGGATGATGCGAATACGTATCACGACGACGAGCGCAACTACCAAGTACTGGATTCGGGTGATGAATCCGAGGAAGGTGACCTGAATGATCTGGACAAGAGTGACTCCGAAGCATCTGTGTCGGACACTATTGATGAGGATGATGACGATGTCTTCTCAACCGAAGAACGCCACTTTGCAGATCATTTCTTGGGAAAATTGGGTGGTGAAGACAAGGTTCTTGCTGGTGAAATTCTCGGTCCTGCCTTGAAGGAACTAGCAACTACTGGATGGCATGAACGGAAAGTCCTGACGTGGAAGAATTTCTACAGACGCCGTACACTCCGGTTTCAGATGATGATGAATATCCTGATCTCCTGAACGCTCAACACGGACCCACTGAAGCGGCGCTCAAAAGGGGTGGTTAACCAATAGCTCTATTTTTCCTCTTCATGCCGGTGTCGATGTGGCAGCATATCTCCGAGTGCAGCAATTTCTACATGCATGAGCAGCTTGACAAGAGGGTGGACGAGCATTTTCAAAAAAAAGGAAGCTTTGGAACACCGCGCCAGGGCAGCGGGGAAAGTTGTGACGCCAACCAAGAAGACGAAGACTCGCCGTGATATACGACAAGATTTTCTGTCAGTGAAGCCCGTTTTACCGCATGAAATCTGCGTGTACATTGGACTTCTCGTCGCTCGGACGGTCATGCTCAATCGCGAGAAATTAGCAAACCATTGGCGGCAAGATGACGTCGGTGCAATTTCAAGGGGAATGTTTTGAGCAATTCTTGGCTCGAGACCGGTTTCTTGACATCAGTCAAAACCTTCACTTCAACAGCAACCAAGACCCACGTGCCAAGACTGACCGTGCTTGGAAAATCCGATCTGTAGTGAACGTTTTGCAGCAGACTTTCGTGAATTCATACATCCCTCCTGCGGAATTATCTTTTGATGAAGCCATGCTTCCGTCCCGGTCGTCCTACAACCGTACTCGAATGTATATGAAAGATAAGCCGCACAAGTGGGGGACAAAGCTTTTTATGCTTTGCTGTGCGCGCTCTGCTTATTGCATTCGGTAAAAGTGCCACTGTCATGTGCTGTATTATCTAAATTACTTATACTGTATATACAACTTCTTGATTTTGATAGATTTGAAGTTTACTGTGGGCAAAAGCAACACATTGCGGAGTCTGGCGTTGTGGACATGAAATCGGGTCCTGCTGCGGTTGTGCGCAACTTGAAGGCGGTGTTTGGTGACAAGCCTGCTGACAAGGCCATGCGACTCGTAGTGGTTGATCGCTTTTACACCTCTATCGTTCTGGCGGTGCAGTTACTGATCATTGGTTTCTATACAATTGGCACTATAATGACGAACCGCCGAGGATTTTGCAAGGCCGTGGTGACGAAGATGAAAACAAGACCCAAGAATATTCCACGCGGCTCTGTCACGTTTGCGCGCTCTAAACACGTGAACAACATGGCCGCTATTTGCTGGTGGGACAGCAAGCCTGTATCAGTCGGTGGAAATCTTTCGCTGGATAGAGTGGCTCGGAGGGAGAAGACTGGTCAACAGAACGAGATTGCCTGCCCGAAGGTGATCAAGGACTATCATCGCTTCATGGGCGGAGGTGACGTTCATGATCAACTCCGCCTCCAACGCTACTCTGTCCAGAGATCGATCACTTACCGCAAGTACTACAAGTCGTTGTTCCTGGGGCTTGTCGATCTGGCCATCACGAACGGGTTCATTGTGCATCGCGCGTACTGCAAGATGAAGAAGACGAAGGCGATGACGCATGTACAGTACATGTGTAAACTGCATCAGCAGCTTATTGGTCTCAGTGAGGACGACATGTACGAAGAAAACACCTTCCTACCTGGTAAGTCTCTATGATGTATCACTTACAATGTATATACAGTGAAGCTAACCTGAATATACAGATGAAGACATACCCGGGGAAGAGGAAGTCTTTCCCGACACAGAGAGTACCAGCCACAGCCCAAAGCAGAACGACGACTGGCGCGACCACTCGGGACAGCGGAAGAGGGTACAGAAGAACTGCAAGGTGTGTACCATGAGAACGGAAGGCAAGCGAGATATGAGATGGTATAATTTGGCATATCATCGAAGCGGAGATAGTATTCGCTAGTCTCGTCGATGGGGTTTCCATTGTTTTGCTGGAGCTGGAATTATAACTTGTTGCGATTAAAAGTAGCATGGAAATAATGTTATGAGTCTGGACTACTTCTGCGACAACTGTGACTTTGTGGGGCCGATTTACTTGAGCGTCAAGCCGAAGTGGCTGGAGTCTAACAAAATGACGAGTTGCTGGGATATTTGGCACAAGGTGTACAAGAACGGTAAAGAGATTTCAGAGGCCATGAAGACCAAGATCCGCGTGCGTGCTCCGAGGACGGCGGGTTCTCCAGGGAAGTCGCCAGCCAAGCGTCGACGCGTAGGCTCTGCCGAATCGGAAGACTCTGAAAACTCCGATGCTGATGAAGATTCCAAGTAAGTTTGAGTAGTAATGCATTGGTGAATAAACTTCGTGTTTCGTCTTTGAGCTATACGTTTTGTTTATGAAAGAAGCTTTCAAAAGAGACACCTGTCATCTGTGGGGAGTGGCCTGTTCAAAGAGCTCAATCTCTCACACTTAGTTGATGACAAGCAGTAGCCAGGCCATCCAAGACCTTGCTAGGTCTGATTGGCTAGATACGTATATCGTCATCATTGATTGCTCAATGGACGATTTATCTTTACTTGCGCAGAGTATAGCTATATCAGTAGCCTATCTAATGCACGCTTTCTCGAGTTTTAGAGATAAATTTCTCTACAGATCCGCGGCTCTCGCCCCAGCCGACTGGTAAGAGGCTTGGTCCATGCAACATAATCGGTCGAGTGGGCAACACACCGTTTTTAGCACAGCTGTAACAGCGTGCATAGCTCATGTGGAGCTGTAGTTATACCGGCTAGAGGCTCCTATGCACGGGTGTATATACAGCAAAAGCAACAACCAACCCCTACTGGTACGGACTCTCGCACGTCCCATCCGACTCCGTTCCCCTAGGGTATACTGAAACCCATATAAACGTACCACGTATATACAGCGTAGGCTAGAAAAAGGCAACAAAAATCTTCCAGGTTGAAGGAATTAATGAGTAAAGGTATAGGCGAGATGGTGCGAACCAAAACGCTTCGCGCTGGAGGAAGGGGAGGGGGGATTATACCTGCCATAGCTACTGCAGATAAGTCGAAGTGCTCATGGATGTTTGGAAGGCACCCATTTTGAAAGGACAAAGAAGAAGAAGAAACACAAACATAAGATCACATTTTTTCTAGGACATGGTACGGAAATTTCAATATTCCACAAATTGCTTGAGAAACAGCTCAACCACTGAGAGATGGTTCTTCCTGGTAGCAATGTTAAGAACTATGGCTCCGTTGAGACGAGTTGGTTCTGTGAATCAAATAAACTACATTGTCAGCTAACAGGTGTCTCTTTCGACGACGACAAGAAGTCGACCACGTCTTCTTGACCGTGTGCACGAGCAGTAGCAATGCAATCCATCCCCTCTTCGTCTCTGACGTCAGTGGCTGCCCCGTTCTCGACTAAAACCTGAACAACGCCGAGATGACCATTCTTGCAAGCGCCAAGCAGTGCAGTTGTTCCGTTTGGTCCTCGTTGATCAATGTTTGCTCCGGCATCTAGAAGCACCGAAACCACATCAACATGCCCCTCCATCGCAGCATTCAGTAGAGCGCTTTTGCCCTCATTATTGGTAAAATCCACTGATAATCCCTTTTCGATCAAAGTCTTTACCGCTTCATCGAGCCCTGATTTCGCTGCAAGCAGTAGGGCATTGTCACCGTCTCCATCAATCGCATCAATAGACGCCCCATGCTCAAGAAGAAACGCCACAGTATCTGAGAAACCATATTCCGACGCTACGAGTAACGCATACGACCCGTGTGGACATTGCGCGTTAATGTTGGCCCCTTCCTTCACAAGCAAGGCGACTACACTCACGTGGCCTTCGCCAGCAGCACTATGAAGAGGGTTCCATTCGTTGTTATTGGTGAACTCAATACTCGCTCCGTTATCAAGCAACCGATTTACACAATCAGTGTGACCATTTACAGCAGCAAGAATCAGTGGTGTATCGCCGTCTTCATCCACTGAATCCACGGGTGCATCATGTTCAAGTAGTATTTTCACAACGTCAACGTGTCCATTCTGACAGGAGAAATGAAGAGCTGTAGATCCACTTGAGCTCTGTTTATTCACAACTGCCCCCTTCTCCAGAAGGAACGATACTACGTCACTGTGACCCCCTTCACAGGCTTTCATTAACGGATTCTCACCAGAATTATTGAAAAATTCGACTGAGATACCGTTGTCGATGAGGAATGATACCACATCGAGATGTCCATTTCCAGCCGCTAAGATCAACAGATTGTAGCCGTTATCATCCACTGCGTCGAGGGATGCGCCACGATCAAGAAGAAGACGGATAATATCGAGATGTCCATTCAGAGCAGCACCCTGAATTGGATTCCCACCAGCGTTGTTGGTATCTGTGATAGACGCTCCATGTTGGAACAAAAACTCCACGATTTCAATAGGACCGTTCTCAGCCGCAGTGATTAATGGCGTGTTGCCATCTTCATCCACTGCGTCAATACACGCTCCGTATTCCACTAATTTCT
>NW_008649052.1:159660-167912 GCF_000247585.1 Phytophthora nicotianae INRA-310
CTATCTCGTCGTGTCCTTCTGTAGCAGCAATAATCAATGGACTGCTCAGGTCCCGATCTACGAGATCAATGCAAGCACCATGGTGAAGAAGAAGTCGGACGACGGTGATGTCCCCGAATCCACAAGCCTGGTGAAGAGCACTGAATCCATCAAGGGGCTGTTTGTTAACATCTGCTCCTTTTGCTAAAAGAGCTTCCACAACTTTGACGTGGCCCTGCCAACAGGCACTCATTAGTGGAGTCCACTCGTTCTTGTCTGTGACGTTAATGTCATTGTTTGGGTTGCTCAAAAGCGCCTCAACTGTCTTCACATCTCCCCGTTCACACGCAATTCGAAGTGCAGTGTCACCATTGCGACGCTTGTAGTCGATCCCAACATTCACTTTAGATTCTTCAGGAATATCTGAAGAAAATTTGATTGATGAAAACCCCGAAACGGTGTCGAAGAAGCTCAGCTTCTTGTCAGC
Organism: Phytophthora nicotianae INRA-310; assembly: GCF_000247585.1. Lineage (NCBI taxonomy): Eukaryota > Oomycota > Peronosporomycetes > Peronosporales > Peronosporaceae > Phytophthora > Phytophthora nicotianae. The sequence continues at coordinate 160,127 of NW_008649052.1, forward strand.
TGGGAGGATCTCGTAGATGAGCTGCACCATTTCGCTATATCCGCTGAAATACGCGACCGTCAGTGGCGGCCAGTTCTGAAAATCTCCCGCTAAATTGATATTCGCTCCATTATCCAAGAGAATCCGAACGACATCCAAGCGTTTGTACCAAATCGCAGTGACTAACGCCGTACCTCCACTAGGTAAACGCGCATCCATATTAGCCCCTCTATTCACGAGAAACTGGACAATATCCGAGTATCCCAACTGTGCGGCCGTGATCAATGGCGTATATCCTTCATTATCAGCCAGTTCAATAGAAGCTCCACGATTCACTAGAGCCACTACAATATCCATCTCTCCATACTCGCACGCGATATTTAACGCTGTGGCCCCTGTGGGTAGCTGTATATCAATAAACTTCTCAATTGAATTTGTCTTCAGCAATGCCTTCACCACCTTTACTTGGCCTTGTTCACTCGCTTTCATCAATGGTGTCCAGCCTGAATTATCCGCCAAACTAGTGGACGCTCCATGGTGTAAAAGAAACTTCACGATGTCTGCATGGCCATATAGTGCGGCCGTATAAAGGGGGCTGTCGCCATCGTCGTCTATGTCGTTAACGGAGGCACCTCTCTCTATAAGGATCTTTACAGCATCAAAACTGCCATATTCGCACGCAATGTGCAGACTGCTGAACCCATTTGGAAGCTTCAGATCGATACTTGCTCCGTTCTCCAGTAACACCGCTATAACTCCAGTGTAGTCATTCTTACAAGCAAACATCAATGCAGTCCAGTCTTCGTCCTCCCGTAGATCCAGTGACGCTCCCTGTTCGGCTAGAAATCTCACCACTTCTTCATGGCCACACTCGGCAGCGATCAAGAGTGGCGAAGCCTCACCTGAGTTAGTTAAATCAACGTCCGCGCCTCGCTCGACTAGGAGACGAACAACGTCAATGGAGCCATGTTCACACGCGACGCTAAGTGCAGTATTTCTGCCCCTGGCTTGTTTGTCGATGTTAGAATCGTTCTTCAGTAATATTTCCACTACGTCTTTGTGGTTCTTTTCTGCAGCACTTTGAAGCGCAGTCCAGCCAGTGAAGTTTACCAAATCCACAAAAGCGCCGTGCTTTAAAAGGAAATCTACCAGATCAGTGTAGCCATTCTCCGCTGCTGTGATAAGTGGGCTGTCTCCACCACAATTAACTGTAGCCATTACCGCTCCGCGATTCAGAAGCAACTCTACGACGTGAAGGTGTCCATTTTCACAAGCAAGATGGAGAGCGGTCCACCCGTAGGCGTTTGACTGGTTAATGGATGCAGTATTATCCAGCAGCGACGCAACAATGTCAGTGTAGCCCTTTGAACAAGCTTTCATCAGAGCTGTCCACCCGCTATTGTTACTCAAATCGATACTCGCACTGTTTTCCAACAACAGTTTCACAACATCCAGATGTCCTTTGACGGCTGCAACCATAAGAGGACTATCACCTTCTTCATCGACCAAATCTACCGATGCTCCATGCTTGAGAAGCGATAGAACTGTACGAACGTTCCCGTTATGACATGCTAGAATCAACGCCGTGACTCCGTTTGATCCATGTTTGTCGACTTCTGCTCCGTTCTCTAACACCAGTTCAACAATATCGGGATGCCCCTCTTCCGTAGCACGCATAAGAGCTACGTAAAAATAAAGAGCTCTCCACCCATCATCGTAGACCAAGTCGATGAATGCACCCATTTTTTCCAGCAGCTTTTCGACATTTTGCGTACGTCCTTGTTCCGCCGCGCAGACCAATGCAGCGTAGTCATTTCCATCGTTGGAGTCGATCTCAGCCCCACCCGGTGCCAAACCCTGGACAGAACCCACATCGTCGTTCATACACGCAACTTGTAGCGCATTTCCAGAAATGCCATCGTTGTCGAACTTCTCGACGGTGTCGATGTGGCTTTCGTCGATTCCCTTTTCTTCCTCTGGTTCTTCGCACACAACCAGTTCGTCCACTGGCGTGTACGTGTCCCCAGCCATCTTGTGAATGTTAGCCTGCCAGCGCCGTTGCTTTTTGCAGAATGACTACTGAGCACGAACTGGCCGCGGAAATTGAACCCAAAGTGACAGTGTTTGCGGCAGATGAGTGCCACTGCTGCATTGGCCATAGACGCAGCGAACTGATTTCTGAGAACAGTGCCTTTGCCATGGAAACCTTGCCTGAATTCCAGGCTTCAAGCTGGTGTAGCGCGTTTCCACGTCCGTGAGCGAAAATTGCGAATGTAGTGTGAAAGGAAAAGTGTACATGTCGGATGCCAATGTAGTATACTAATGTATACAAAACAGATAATTATATGTAGGAGGATGCGTTAGATTAGAACTACAGTTGCTGGGATTTTATTTTGATTGAAAGCAAAAGAAATTTAACGCTGCAACGTCCCTTTGTGATGCTGCGTGAACGAGCGTAGTTAACACGCCAACATTTTTTTTTCTTTACACACGCAGGCGCTTTGGCGTGGTTGTGAGTGGAATGCACTCTTTGTACACCTGCCACGAGTACGAGTTTTTGAGGAAGCGGACACCCAACCAGTACCAGCGTAGCACGCAGCCACCCTTCTTCTCGCACGATGAGTAGTCGATGGTGTAGTCCTTCCCAGGGATCGATTCGTGGCAATTGCCACCCTCCAACACACGAACATCATCCAGCCACACCTCGCATGGTCCGTCATGAGTGTAACCGGTTGAACGCATGGCACCACCCGCTGGAATGGGCTGCGGAGTACCCTTGGGGTCCGTCCATCCACAGAAGTAATCGGCACCTTCGGTAACCGTGTACTTGGCTCTGTCCATGAAGTCACGGAGAGTCTTGTATCCGTTGTCGCGACGCCAAGCGTTAAAGTCCTCTTGAGTTTGGAAACCTTGACCTTCGAGAAAAGCGAGTGGGTTATACTTGATATCCTTGTTGTCCGTCGTCCATTGCGGCTCCGGTTGCAGCACGATTTGGTGGGCGTCGGTTGACAGAACAGCACACGACAGAGTTGCAGCCACTGCAAGTGTTGATACTAGCGAAGGGGTCATTGGAGAGTTGTTTGGTTGGTTGGTAGGCGGTAAAAAGCGAAGTGATATGAAACTAGACTGCTACCATGTCAGGCAGGTGGGTTCTCTCGTCTAGCTCGATACACCTTTGCGTCTCCTCACGATCCCGGGATTAGAGACTTTCACCTTGTTGAAAAGCGAAGTTATCTTTTTTATATTACCATTAGCAGCGGGAGCACAAAACTTTAAAAAGTCGAGATACTTTGAACATTTATCTATGCCAGTAATTAGTTGAAGAGTACGCTTTCGCTTCTTGTACATGTACCAATCCCGTTCGCATTATTTAACGTGCACATTAACATATTCAATAGTTATTTCTTTTCTTACCTAGCAGTATCAACGAGCCATAATAGGAGCAGCAAAATTACATCAAATACCTACCAAATGAGTAATTGGTCAGAGCTATAGTATTTCTCTCGAAGTATGAACCAAAGGAGCAATAGAAGGAGGACTCTACTAGTGGATTGGGCAGTGGTTCGAGGAAATTGCTGTGGCATTCCTCTGACCCACGTAAATTTTTTGTGAATTACTAAGTAACCCGTGATTGCATTGAATATCCCAAATGGGGTTTATATCGCTGAAAGTACGCTGCGAGATGCAATAGTCGGCACCTTGTGCAGGTTGCCAATTGACAAATAAAAAAACAGAAGCGAAGATTTTAAAATTTCGCAGCATGTCTTCAACACCATGAACATGCCATCGTGCTAGTTGAACGTAAAAGTAATGTGGTTACCATGATACCATCCGGAATCACGACACCCTAGCGTGTCTTCACTGAAGGTCCTTCAGTCATGCACAAAAAGTTGTGCCATCGGCATGGTATCACTCATGAAATTTTGGTAAGACAGTGCAGAGGTTCTCATTTGAGATGAGAAAGTTCTCTACGGTGTAAGCTTGGATAGAACCCGTATTTTTAGGTTTTATTAATGTTGTGTCGCACAACTTGTGTCAAATTGATAATCACCTACTACCTAGTGCACTAGAGAGAACATATAAAGAAGGCTTAAGTTTGTCGTCGCCGGCCAAATGTATGCGAGCCACCACTTCGAGCTTTTAGCCCCTCTACCTTAGAAAAGAGCTAGTAAAAAAAAGTAAGTTATCGGTAGTCGTAGCAAGATACTCACAATACAACCCAAACTCTTGCACTACACAGCATTATATTGCAACACGACACTTTCCAATGATAAATAGCTCTTCGTTCGAGCATTTCAACTTGCACTTCGTCTGGCCTCATATCTAACATTAAAAATCGAGCGGGATCATATCTTGACCGTCGGCCGCTCGCGTGAAAATGGATTCGCGTCTGGAGTCCGAGAACACGACAAAATTCGCAGGTCCTTGGCCTGACTGAGGCAACGGGATCATGTCGTTGCGGCCCGACGCTGGACTGTCCTCTGGAACCGAGGGAGGCAGTCGATGCATCGGCTTCGGGACGGAACCTCGTCGAGCTGACGAAGTCATATAAATCTTGTTGCTAGGTGTGGCCTGGTCTTGCTGTGCTGAGTTGGTTGATGTGGCCGCCACGGCTGCTACGATCGCAGCCGATGTAGCCGAAGGTTGGCTGTTCATCTTTGAGAAATGGAAGCCGTTGCTGTCCGGTGCTTCCGACTTAGTAAGTCCAGCTGTGGGTCTGATACTGGAGCTAGCGAAATTGTTAGGCTTCGTGCTGAGATCCTTGGCTGAAGACGAAGCAGATAACGGAGCCGTCGCGGCAGGATTCCACCCCATAGCAGCAGTAGTTTGACTGCGATGACGAAGCACATCAGCAGGCCGAAGCGTGTCTGGCTGAGGCACTGAGAGATCGTCGCGTGAGCTGGTTGTATTGCTGCGGTATCGAGACTCAGCATTGCTGCCAGGCCATGGAGTGGATACGGTTCTTCCGTTGAACGCACCATCTTCGTTGTTTTCCTTCTTAACAGCAGTCTCCTCCTCTCTGTCGGGTTCTTCGATGACCTGTTTGGTCATCTCGTACGTCTTGCTGCTCGGCAATGGGGGTCGCTGAATTGGAGCAGGCTCATAGTCATCTGACGGTCTGGCTTTCATCGACAGACCAGCAAGAGCCAAGATATCTGGGTCACGAGAGAGATCACAGGCTGAAAATCCGTCCGACATGGCCGAGAAGTTGGTGCCTCGTGAATACTGCGACGCATTGTCGTTGGTGTAGCGATCGTTTGATGAACGTGAGAACGAGCTACTGGCAGTGGACATGGATACCATACTGTGCTTGTCCTTAAGACGCTGTGGCAGCTCCGGATCCGACACATTACGCATTCGACGGAGTTGATCCGGATCCGACACAGTTCGGAACCGTGGCGGGGCCGGTTCGTCCACGGCCGGGAAAGTATCTTGCAGTTCATCGGACGTGACTGGGAATTCGTCCACCGGTTCATCCAGTCCCAGACTACTGGCAGTGAACGGTCCATTCTCCTCCACCAGCGCACCCGGACCACCTTCCGAAGGAATATACGTCGCGATCGAGCCTAGACGACGTTCATAGTTGACCTCATCCGAACTGTCATACGAAACAACTTCCTCGTCGTCGTTACTGGCACTCAGTCCAGTTCTCGAGCGTGCCAACAGCGGGTTCTCGCCACTGTAATTGTTCGGATTATCACCACTAAAGTTGCTTCCCGAATCCGAATTCCGTCGCATCCTCACAACAGCCGAGGCTGTCAGACCGTGACGGAGATCTGCGATACAAGCACTGCAGCCTCTAGCCTCTCGGAAGTTACGAGTGTTACTGCTGCGTGTACCTCCCATCCCATCCCCTGACGTCTTGGTCCAGATATCTCCAGTCTGGCTGAAGTCGACGTTCGGCTCACCACGTTGAGATGACGCTAGACTGTTAGCAGCCAACGTGTTGCCACTACCGTCTGTGACCTCATATCCGGACATGTTGACCATACTGGAGCACGTTCCGCACACTGCCTCACCACAGAACCGACAGTGATGACACCGACGGAAGGTGCGGAACATCTTGAGACACATGAAACAGTGATCACTCTGCTTCCACGTGAGCTTACTCAGACAATGCAGAGTAACCTCTGGTCTCAAAACCTGTGCCAGGTTGCCTACACAACTCGCTAGTGTCTGTAGCCATCGCTGGTACTTTCTAGCATACTTAAGTGTCGATTTGGTAGGTAATAGTGATAACAGAAGAGAAAGCCTCAGCACATTCGGCTCCGACGTCTCCTCCACCACGAATCCCGAATTCCGGAAGTGCAGTCGGTCTGTACATTCGGGAATAGGCAGCTCCGGTACATCCTGGAAGTTGACGCTGCTCAATACGTGGACGCCAACCAGTCTGCTCTGTGGCTGGAAGTTGGACGTGTTGGATCTCGCACGTGCTGTTCCACGTCCAACACGTTCCAACACGCCCGACTCGTGTCGAGAAAACGCGTCCTGGTAGCAAACAAGAGTGAAATCTCGGTGGTTGTCCACAGTTCCGAGCTTAGCCTGTGCCTTGAGCGTCAACCAGTTGACCGAATACGCGTCATCCTCTGAGAAGCTGCGTCTAGACCCATCCACGCCAGCATCCGGGTCTTCAGCGAATGGCGGTGGCGTTGTACACGTCAACTTGTCCAATGTGACGCCGCTCTGAAAATACTGTTGGAAAACCTGGCGCATGACGAGTCGGAACTCGTCGGTTGTAGACGAATGCAACAAATCCAGCATTGCGGCCACCTCTGTGTGTACTGTGGTGACTGCTCGGACGAGATAGTAGTCGGACGAGTGGCCTGCTCCACGTCCGAATTTCCTGGCTGTAGTGACGTTCTGCGGCAGGTTGCGGCCTGCCATTTCGTAGAGCATCGCTCCATTGCGCTCGTTAGCGAACCGCCATCCCTGTGTGGTGGTGGCCAAGATGGCCAAGTCCGAGGCCGCCTCGTGCATCCGTTCCAGCATCAAGGTGGACGGCGCATGGCCCGTGGTCTTGTTGGCGGCCGTGCGGCTCATGTTGAGCGGGTTGCGGCTCGACTTTTGGAATGCGTCAGGCCGCGTCGGTGGGCGACTTGCTGACGGCCTGGCGCTTAACATTTGGACGGGCGGACGTTCGCTCGTCTCGTTCCCTTTTTGCACGTTCCCGCTCCTCTGAAGTTGCGGCTATCGAATCGCCAGAGTGAGTTCGGACGTGGTCGAAGCAGAGCTCTGGTCTCAATCCTGGCGTTGGCGGTGTGAGATTTTCCTCCGAGACCGAAGCGCACAATAGGTTGCGCCTCGAAGAATCGCTGAATGACTCAGATCTGCCACGGACGTTGGTATCAACACCAGCTGAAGAAGAGGAGAGCTCAGCGGCCGGACGACGTGGCCAATGGCGCTGCATGGATGGAGGCGGAGGATAGGTAGCAGATGGCCGTGATAGAGTATTGCCAGCAGCTCTGCGATCTTGATATTTGTATGGCTATCGGAGACCGGTAGCCTCCAAATACTGCGAGAACGAATGTGTACCGAGTGTTACAGCGGAAGCTCATTGAATAAGGAGTTTTACGACCTTCATAAACGGATGTGTACCGGTATTTTATCTGACTTGTTCAAAGGGTCGGATCAAATTCCTTGAACCGAAAACGGCAATCGAACGACTCATCTTTAGCGGGGATTCTACGATTTCACAACAGTATTCAGAACCAGGCCCGGTGGCTCTTTCCAACGCATGCGTGCAGACAGGAAGCAGTCGCGCCGTAATAAACTGGAGCTGTACAGTAACAAGCTGGAGCCGTAAAGC
>NW_008649052.1:168612-170579 GCF_000247585.1 Phytophthora nicotianae INRA-310
CGCCGTCGCAGTAGCGTACAATAAAGACTATGGTAATAGCATCTACTACAGGCGATTGACATTCGGAGCTGCTATATTGCCAATTAAAAACGCTCCGCTTTCTTCCCCCTTGAACGCCGAGGGGCTAATACCATCCATATACTTGCGTCGGCTTCATTTTTTTCGGCCGGTCCTAATAGTAATACTCAACGGGGCTACCATCGCTGGTCGTCAGACTGATCTGCAGGAACAGGTCGCTCTTGGGTGCACCCAAGCCGCCCACCTCATCGGGCAGCACAAGCGGGTAGCTGTACATCTCGCAGTGCCGGTCCCCAGCGTAGAGCGCAAGGGGAATAACCGCCGAACCGATAAGGTCATCTTTGCTGAGCCGATCGTAGTCATACACTTGGGCGATTAGGAACTGGTTCTCCCATTCGTCCACTTCAAACTCGAACTTCTCAGGGGGCGACCACTGCGGGTTGAGGTCGTTCATGATGCACGAACTCTTCCTCGTCACGCCTTCCAGCGTGAATACTACGTACGGGTCGCTCTTGCCACCAACCATGTCCAGGTCTGCGGCCGCTAAGTCCTGACACTTGAAGAGAACGATACGTACAATGAACTTCTTTCTCTGCTTCCTCGTCAATGTCATCGGCATTTTTGGTGGCGGGGTTACTCTTGAACAGCGCTGTCGATACCTTGGAATGGAGAGAGAGAAAGCTAGGCAGCGCTGCTTGCAGACTGTGCTTATGAGGCGCGAGTAGAGGAGGGAATGAGGCGGGAGACTGGAGACAGCAGAGCCCAGGAGCGGCGAGGCTCAAATGGCCGGTTGATGTAGAAGTCGGAATGACCGATTTTCGGTGTCGCAAAATGTAATCAAAGTGTACCCTCAATAACGGTTGCGATGGAACTAACGTACCCCACAAACATGGATACAGTATACATTATACGTTAGATTCTGACTTTTGATACTATACTGTATAATATCCAAAGCATCTAATTCATGGATTCCAGTATCCACACTGTGGATTCCACTACCCACAGCAACGATAAAAGATTCGCGTATCAGGTTGTCACTGAGCCGCCCCCGCATCAGAGCTAAGAAGATGGCATCCACTGAGACCGACCTTGCGGTACGAGAGACACCAGTCAATGAGGCGGGTCGTGAGCTCATTTCGACCGGATATGCGTTGTTAGTGGCCTGTCGCTGCGGAAAATTAAAAGCTGTTCAAGATCTCCTCGTGAGAGGTGCCGATATTAACGTCCAAGATCCGCGGGGTAAATCTGCGCTTGTATACGCAGCTATGTCTGGCCACACTGAAGTGGTAAGCTTACTGGTTGAACATGGCGCTAATCTGGAAGTGACAAGTGCAGACGGCTGGACACCCCTTGTGTTCGCTGTCTCCCACGGCTACACCAATGTGGTGGACATCCTTTTGAAAGCTGGAGCCAACATTGACTTCCAGCTTTCCAATGGATGCACCGTTCTTCACATCGCCTGTGATTATGGCTACCTTGCTATTACTGAATTACTTCTCAAGAAAGGTGCACGTGTTGATACGCCAAATAAGAAGAAATGGAGACCCCTTATGATCGCTGCCCAACATGGCCACACGAACGTGATGAACATCCTGCTCAAAGCTGGAGCCAACGTTGACTCGCAAGATTCGTACGGATGGACCACCCTTCACTGGGCTTCTTTTTGGGGACAGCTTTCTATTGCTGAATTACTTCTTGTGAATGGCGCAGATGTCGACATACCGCATGTGGACGGCAGTACGCCCCTTATGGTCGCCGCCAATTCTAACCACGAGCATATTGTGGGCATTCTTCTCACATCTGGAGCTAATGTTGACATGCAGCTTCCCAACGGGGCCACCGCGCTTACTATCGCGTCTAGTAAAGACAACATCTCCATTGTCAAATTACTTGTCGAGAGCGGTGCAAGTGTCAACTTGCCAGACAATGAGGGCTGGACCCCTCTAATG
>NW_008649052.1:172844-173405 GCF_000247585.1 Phytophthora nicotianae INRA-310
AATGCGACTGGATTGCTTTCTATCTCACTCTACGCCTTACCATTCAGTTCTTCGACTTTAATGGCCAAGTGTTGTCATGTCCTGCTGCAATAAAGTGAGGGCAGTTGTGGACCATGGCTGCCATGATCAGGGGTTAATATCAACCGCTGATACCCAATACAATATCGATACTGCATCATCAAAATATCGTATCAGTATCACTTGATACCGGTCAAACGAAAAGATCAAGATCATTGATCCTACAACGGCAAATATCGATATTAGACCGATACCAGATCCACTACAGCATTGTGAAACCCCCGTAATCTTGCGTCGCTTGGCTCGAGTCATCTATAAAGCCCCTTGTGTTTCCCCAAAGAAAGCAGCTGCAATGATATACTTGCGTCGGCTTCATTTTTTTCGGCCGGTCCTAATAGTAATACTCAACGGGGCTACCATCGCTGGTCGTCAGACTGATCTGCAGGAACACAATACAACCCAAACTCTTGCACTACACAGCATTATATTGCAACACGACACTTTCCAATGATAAATAGCTCTTCGTTCGAGCATTTCAACTTG
>NW_008649052.1:173828-174886 GCF_000247585.1 Phytophthora nicotianae INRA-310
TTCCAGCCCGCAATACCTTTTACGCCTTTGCTGATGGAGAATATCAGAACTTTTTCCAGTTGGTTTCTCTGTCTTTACGAAAAGAGTTTGACGCAGTATTACAACAACCATTTCTGTCGGTTCTTCACGACTTAGCTACGAATGCAGCAATTGTCAATATCATTGGAACAACCGTTGTGTATATTGATTCAGAGTGGCGTTTGCGGACAGTGTCATTATTGGCGTTAGCGAATTCTAGTGGTCACGCTGCACCCTAAGTCGCCAACCACATCAAAACCACGATTCAATCCCGATATAACATCAATTTGGATCAATTTGCTCGGTTTACAGTCAGTGACACTACTGGATCGGCGCGATATGTTGGAGATCATTTTAATTATACAGACCAAGTCGACTGCCTTATGCATTTACTTAGTTTGTGTATCCTCTACGCTGTTGGCTTAAAGGAAAACACACGAAATGATGGTCAGGACATTGTTACACCTGGTGGGGAATTTAAAGATGGGTCTCGCGTTGTTCAAAAGTTACGAGATGTTGCAACATTCTTCAACACGCCGCAACGCTTACAAAAGCTGAAGGAGATAAAGAAACTTTACAATCTTCCACCCGCAGACATTAAGGTTGACGCCAAAACCCGTGTTGGTTATGCTATTTCACTTATGAGACGGAGTGTGTACAACTATTACGCTCTAACTAAGTATTTCGATTCAGCACCGGAGAACGAGCAGCCTGTATGGAAATGCATCACACCTGATGATTGGACTTTAATTACAGAGATGGAAGGGTTAACTGACCAACTTGCTCAATTCTCTCTTGGAGAAGTTCAAAAGGTGGGCGTGGCTAGCTCATACGTGTTGTTGTTTCGCAGGATGTTATCACTTGCTGTCGAATCCGAGATAGTTGAGTGCCTACAACTTGAGCGTCCCGAACGAAGAGGAACTGAATACTCCCAACGACGTTTTGGGAAAAATGTAAATCACTTTTCAGCTGGAGGAATTCGCTGCCGAGATCGTCTCCGAATGCAATTACAACTCCGGTTTCCAAAAGAAGATGTAAAC
>NW_008649052.1:177381-179912 GCF_000247585.1 Phytophthora nicotianae INRA-310
CGTGCTCGTGATCGTAGTGGTGAAGCGTATGAAGCGGATGCAGCTTGATGTCAAGACCGCATTCCTCAACACCGATCTTGACGAGGAGATATATCTGGAGCCAGTGGAGGGTTACCAAGGTGGTGATGGACTTGTGTGGCGGCTTCGGAAGGCCTTGTACGGCCTGAAGCAAGCCTCAAGATCCTGGTACGAAAATATGACTGCATTCCTGGCTAGTGAAGGTTTTCTCCAATGTGAAGCTGATTACTGCCTGTTCTCGAAAGGCAGCGCTGAAGACTTGATGATCGTGCTCGTGTATGTGGACGACATCTTGGTGTCCGCTATGCACGATGAGGATTTAATGCCCTTCAAGGCAGCTGTTGAAGCCGCATATGAAGTGAATAGTTTCGAGGATGCGAGTTACTTTCTCGGTTTGGAGCTAAATTGGTCGCCAAGCGGAGACCAAGTGACTATCGGGCAGCAAAAGTACACCAAGACAATCCTCGAGCGCTCCAACATGAGTAAAACGCGGCCTGCAAGCACTCCGATGGAGAAACGCTTCCGTGATCAGCTATTCCAAGCACAGGAAGTGACGAATTTCCGTCCTCGTCCGGCCATCGGAGCGTTACTGTACCTTACCGTGAATTCGAGACCGGATCTGGCGACTGCAGTTCGACTCCTCGCCCAGGAGATTGAACATCTGACGGAGAGCGTGAAGCATGGAGTCAATCACGTGTTTCGGTACTTTTTTTTAAACAGTACTAGAGACTATGGGCTGGTGTACAAGAGCGGTACTGAAACAGGGCTGGTAGTCTACTGCGATGCGGCATTTGCGGTGGAGCGGAATGCGAAGCCATCGACCGGATAAGCTATCTACTACGACGGCTGCCTGATCGACTGAGGATCAAAGAAGCAGAACCTGGTGACGTTGTCGTCGACGGAAGCTGAGTACGTCGCCATGGGGACTGGCATTCAAGAGGCTATTGCGCTCAACATGGTTTTGCGGGACCTCAACCTTGAAGTCGGCGAGACTTTGATGTTTGAAGACAACCAAGGTGCTCAAAACCTCGCTGAAAGCAAAGCTGTGACTCAGCGATCACGTCACATCAACACGAAGTATCACTGGCTGCGTGAGAAGGTTGCTCAAGGAGAAGTTCGAGTGTGCTATTGTCCTACCAACGAAATGGTCGCTGACCACGTCACTAAACCTCTTGGCAACGTGAAATTTTGCGGCTTTCGCGACCAACTCGGAGTTCGCCGAGTGGGAGTGTTTGGCGGAAGCGCCGAACTCGAGTCGTGACGCAAGCAGCGTCGACGACTAAGGCCTCTCCAAGATGACCCGAAGATGACCCGAGCAACAAGTTGCAGTCAAGTGTCATTGGAGTCGCGCCATCTTGAAGGTTCGAACTCAACTGGACGAAGAGGCTGGAGGACGAGTGCAAGGAGAGCGAGCACAAGGCGCAGAAGGAAAGCGTCCTGAGCAGTGCATGTACAGCAGTTAGTTTTTTTTTCGATCGCTCTCAATTTTATCACTTTTCATCTTACCTTCTCGAGCTCAAGCTCCTCCTCCACCTCTTCGACCGCCAACTTCCTCTGGGCCCAACTTTTAACAGTTGCGTCGAGATCAAGTCCATCGGAAAGCGCGCTATCTTCTATACCAGGAAGCGCAAAACAAATATTCACCATTGCACTTGCAGGAGCCAAATTCTCAACTGAGGTGCGATAGTACTATAAAACTCCGCTGACCTAAGAGCATGTCTTGTAAATGTGGAGGAATTACCTTATCTAAGTGAATTCTCTGAAATTTATTTGAGAGCTAACTGACAGGTGATATAAAAAAAAAGATTTATAATTTTAACACCATGAGTTAGCAGAAAACCCCTGGTAATTTATTTGGTCGGATTGTGATCAAAAGTTTGATCACAATTGTCAAGTGACACAAATATAGATAGCATTCACCAAAACGAAACTCTGGTACTCTTATAAAGTGCAAGCATGTCATTCGAGCCATCACCTACGGTAATATATTAGCCAATGGTAAGCGTGAATGTAGGGGCAAAACTATCTCGTGGGTAGCAGTTCTAGGATAGGAATAGAAGTTTTTTCACTGGAGCAGCCCGTTTGGGATCCTAAATCTGTCCTTTCTCAAGATCCAAGCCCTAAATCTAAGGGGGGGGGGGGGCTTCCGGATTCCAAGTCAAACCAGTCTACCCTTTAGGGAAATAAGAAAGCACGGCAGTTTAGGATTCTAAACCCTACGGGAATCACTCCACTCTCATCCGCATTTGACCGGTCCCATGCTGTCTATCCCCAGAGAACTTGCTACATGTAGGAATTTAATGTATGTGTGACTTCCATCTATACTATTTATGTCGCGCCTAGAATTTATTCGGGTCAGTAGAATAACACCCTCCAGCTAAAAAAAGACTATTTCTCTACTACTAGATGATGCACGCCTCTGTCTACTATATGGGCAACGCCAAAACCTCTTCACGTGGCGCACCTATATTTTAGCCTGCCTTCTAATAGCCGCAGAGTTACCACTGTATAAG
>NW_008649052.1:181590-184793 GCF_000247585.1 Phytophthora nicotianae INRA-310
CCATACGAAAATGGTGCACGGGGAGTCACCCAACATTAGTGGCTTACCTGTGTGGGGTAGTATCGGTTTTGCACACATACCAGCTGCACTTCGCAAGGACAAGAAATTATCTGCTAGAGCTCTAAAGTACCGGTTTTTGGGTGTCTCAGAAGAAGCCAAGGACTACCGACTATGGGATGTCTATAACAACAAACACATTGTCGCTCGAGATGTGCTGTTTGACACAACCAGTGTAGCACACATTGTTAATCGGGCCTTTGACCAGTCCAACCCGGAGGTCACAACACAATTTGCTCCGCGATAGGATACGCGGAGCAGTGGGAGATCAGCAGACTGCATCTGGGCAGGAGACTGCTGAAGCAGTTGCACCTACTGTGCCTCCAATGGATCCTACTATAGCAGTGGGAGCGTCCAAAACAAAACGGAGCGCAGGGTTACTGGAAGCACCAAAACCCATAGAGAGACCCCGTCGAGAGTCCAAAAGACCAAAACGGTATCAGGACTATCAGTGTTTCCGGGCAATCCTGGACAAAGCTAACACGGAAGAATATCTTTGTATAAAGTACAAAGTCTCCATACCACGAACTATCAGAGAAGCTCTGCGTGGACACCATAAGGAACAGTGGAAACAGGCCCTAGAGTTAGAGTACGACTTTCTCATTGAGAATGGAACTTGGTGATTAGTAGCACTACCACCTGGCCGAAAGGCTCTACCATGCCATTGGGTGCTAGTAGTGAAATATAACTCAGACGGTACAGTTGAGCGATTTAAAGCTCGCCTCGTTGCGCAAGGTAACTACCAAGAATTTGGAGTTGTCTGCGTCGAAGTATATGCACCGGTAGCACGGCTTGAGTCCCTTCGCTTGATGTTAGCCATTGGAACGATACTGGACTGCCACATCCATCAAATGGATGTCCATACTGCGTTATTAAACAGTACCATGGAGGGGGAACAGAAAATCTACATGAGACAACCTCAAGGGTTTGCGAAGCGAGGCCAAAAGCATCTGGTCTGTGAACTTCTAAAAAGCATATATGGGTTGAAGCAGGCCCCTCGGATCTGGTGTAGAGTTCTTCATACCTTCTTGGTATCGATAAATTTTGCTCGCTGCCACAAAGAGTTTTGTATCTACGCGCACAAAGTGGGAGATGAATGGCTTATTGTCGTGGTTTCATTTTGAACCGTTTGACAGTTCGGCTTTACGTCGGTTAATGAGCTCTATGTCTCGTGACGCTAGAAGCTGAAACGAAAATGAGCGCTGACAAATAGCAGCGCAGCCTTTTGACTACAGAGGCATCGTTGGATCACTCCAATACCTGGTTCGTGGAACACGACCTGACATTGCCAACGCGGTGAGAGAACTAAGCAAGTTCCTATCGTGCTACAACCGCACGCACTGGGAAGCGGCTAGGCGAGTCCTCAAATACTTGAAAGGGACGTCGACGTACGGTAAATCAGTTACCGGCTATGTGATCAAAATTGCTGGAACCACTGTGTCGTGGTGTTGTAGCAAACAAGGTGAAGTTTCTCTCTCTTCTGCTGAGGTAGAACTCATCGCTCAAAGCGAAGCCGCCAATTTGTCAATGTCACACACGTCCGTATCCATGTTGGTGTCGCTGGTAGATTTGGACGGCAGTCAGGTTGGGCTGGTGGCTGGGCGATGCTTGTCAAAATTCAAGATGACACTTGTGTTTCCGCTGTGTCTTCTAACTGAAACTGCGTGAGTACGAAGCATCCAGGTCTGATTCGGTAGTGACCTTCGCTGCGTGGTTGAAGCTCTACGAGGCCGGACAGCAGCCCGTAGAGACCTCGTAGTTGTTTCTATCAAGCTTGTTCGGTCGAGTGCTCCGCACATCATGAAGGTGGTGAGTGCACGAGTGCGCCATGGTTTACTATTGCTGATGTGGACCACAATCATAGTGAAAACAAGATATTTTGGCAGTCCCATTTTCTTCGATGAATGGAAACCATCCTTCAGGGAAATGGACCGCTGCCATTAAAATCAATAAACACATGAAATTATTATTTCGCAGCACTGCAGACAATGCCTTCTATCGACATCGTCAGCCTTGCAGCACATAAGCTGCAGGTGGGACACCGTCTTAATCCGCACACATACAATAAGAGTATTGCGTTCGATGTAGCGCGAGTGGAATAACCGCCGCAACCGATAAGGTCATCTTTGCTGAGCCGGTTGTAGTCATACACTTGGGTGATTAGGAACTGGTTCTCCCATTCGTCCACTTCAAACTCGAACTTCTCAGGGGGCGACCACTGCGGGTTGAGGTCGTTCATGATGCAAGACCACAGCAGGTTGAGGTCGTTCATGATGCAAGAACTCTTCTTTTTCACGCCTTTCAGCGTTGATGAATTGCACTCTGTAGAGTAGCTCTCAATAGAGTTTATTTATCTTAACTCTTAACTTCCTATTCTCTAAACTTGTGCTTAGTCTGAGGCAGAAGAAGAAGTGAGCTCGTCACAACAGGCAGTTGGTGTCGACGAACTTCTCGCCAACAAGTGAGGACCGATGGCGATGCCGCATCTGCGCCAAACAGCGCGTCCAAGTGAGCGGGAAGGCTACACAAACTTAATCGACCATCTGCAGCGTGCGGGCTCCGACGCTACTATCGACTCGGCGTACAAGCACATCCTGAGACATGGTACATCCATCCCTGTGGTGAACGTCTCGTCGCTCGCTAAAGATATCCATGAATGGATCGAGTGGACAGTCATGGAAAACCGACCTTTGAGTTTTTGGGAGTGTGAGTTGGTGAGAAAGAACACGACACTACCGAAGATAAACGCTAAGTCACGGAAGGGACACATTCGCGCACTGGTTGATGTCGTTCGCTCCGAGATCAAGGCGAATCTGGCCGGACAGTGGCTAGGTCTTGTCTTCGATGGTTGGTCCAAAAATGGGTATCACTTTGTCATACGTTCGCCGTCGTCCCCTCCGAAGATCCATCTGACCCCACCAAGCGTGAGGTTAATCTACTTTCGTTTAAACCACTCAAAACCAGAAACTTTGGCTCGGACGCCATCATCGACGTTTTTGATGACGTACTCGATGAGTACGATCTTCTCCTCAATCAGTTGTGCTTCTTTGTAGGAGACAATGCTAGTGTCAACATTTCGGTGGGAAAGAAGGTGAAAGTTCCGTAGGTGGGTGTGCCAGTCATCATCTCCACCTGGCGGTTGAAAG
>NW_008649052.1:186843-189122 GCF_000247585.1 Phytophthora nicotianae INRA-310
CCCCCCCCCCTTAAGTTGGTTTTACTTCATCTTCTCTTTCGTTTCTTGCGCCTTGCCGTCTCAAACTCTGCGATGAGGTCAGGGACTTGTGACAAGTTTTCAACCGGTTCCCAGGTCTGCTTCTCTTCCCCCACCCACTCCACAAGGAATTGGGTCCGTCACTTGTGTGTCCTCTTCTTCACCAAGCGTTTGACGATCTGGCCGATACTTCCATCAGCCAGTACAACCTCGTTGGGCCGCGACAAGCGTGTCGGATCTTTGTACGGCTTCAGCGAAACCGTATTGAATACTAGGTGAAGCTTGTTGCCAGCTTGAATGTTGAGTTCGTAAGCATGATTGTGTATCTTCCGCACAACAGAGTAAGGCCCAATCCACTTCGGACCAAACTTAGTGGATGCTGGCAGACCAGTGTGCTTGGTATCCAAGTGTTTGGTGCTCAAGTACACACGGTCGCCAACCTCAAAAACTTGTTCTTGTCGGTTCTTGTCGTAGACATCACGCATTCGCTCTTGCGTTTGAGCAATTGTTTCACGGCAGCGAAGAAGAATAGCTGCTTGGCGCTCGTGGAACTCAGCGCCTCGACGACTTTTTGCAACCGTATCGAATTGCTCCGCTGCAAGCTGTAGCGGATTCAGCGGGATATACCCTAGATCCGCTTCGAACGGTGCGAGCTTGGTACTGGAGCTCACCGTTGAGTTGACGGCAAACTCAGCGTTCGCTAAATGAATGTCCCAGTCGTCTTGACGTGGACTGACGAAGCATCGAAGATATTCTTCTAGCGTCCGATTCATTCGCTCAGTTTGTCCGTCGCCTTGAGCCCGGTGTGCTACCGGCATGCTGAGTGTCGTGCCGATAGACTTGAAGACGTGTTGCCAAAACGCAGACACGAATTTCCTATCTCGATCGGATACAATATTCGTCGGCATACCATGAAGTTTCCAAATGCTGTCGATGAAGAGACGGGCAACGCCTTCGGCTTTACCTTCTTCGTAGTCGGCACAAAGTAGTATCTCTTGGTCAGTCGGTCGACGACGACCCAAATCGAATCAACTTCAGGCTTCGTTCTAGGCAAATCCGTGGTGAAGTCCATGGAGATTGATCTCCAGCATTCATCCGGAATACTCAATGGTTCGAGTAAACCAGGAGGCTTTGTCAGCCTTGGCTTGTTTCGTCGACATGGTTCGCAGTCAGCAATGAACTTTTGGATCGACTTGAGCATCTTGGACCAGTACCAGAGTCGTGCTAACGTTAAGTACGTTCGCTCAGAACCGGGATGTCCTCTGTAGTTGGTGTCATGACTCTCCTTGATTATCGATTGCCTCAACTTCACATCGTTGGGAATAACGATTCGAGGGTGGTCATCCACCGGAGACTGATATGACAGCAAGCCGTTTGCCTCCGAATAGTATCGGTATAGCTTGTGGTGCTGGTGTTTTGCTTTCGAATTTGAGGTGCTTGTACGTCGCTGGATTGCTGCCCGGATTGTCTGGACATCTCGATCTTTGGCGTAAGCATCCTTGATCCTCTTCAGCAGCTCTGAATCTGTAGACACTTCACTAAGAGCAAGACCGAAGGAAGTGTCGTTGAAGCTGGACACACTCAGGTCATGGAAATACTTCGTAGCTGGCTGCAAGTCAGGTCTGCGACTCAATGCATCCGCGATTCCGTTCTTCGCACCAGGAAGATACGAGAACATGGGTTGGTACTCAGCGAGAATGTCGTACCACCTAGCCAATCGGCGGTTAGCCATCTTCTGTGTGAACAACCCTTCGAGACTTTTGTGATCTGTCTCGACGATCGGTGGTTTGTCCAAGCAGTAAATTCGAAAAGCTGCTAGCGCGTGCACGATAGCAAGTAGCTCCTGCTGCTGTTTTGGATAGTTGAGCTCCGCGGATTTCATCTTTCGACTTGTGTACGCAATGGGTCGCTCAACTCCGTCCACGACTTGGAATAATACTCCACCGACAGCGAATTTGCTCGCATCAGTGCGCAGATGCACGGGCTGGCCGAAGTTAGGGAGGTGCAACACTGGAGGATTGCATAGTCGCCTCTTCAGCTCCTTGCAATTCTTCAACTGCTCATCACTGAATTGGATCTTCGCGTTCCTCTTGTTCTACGTTCGTCAGACCCAACATAAAGTCAGGTTCATCGATCGACTTGGTCTTGATTCTCAGGAACTTTCATAGTTTCTTGCAAGTGATGAACTTCGTCTGGACACCAGCCTCGTCAACGACACCCATCGTGAACATCTTTTCCACGACAGTGCCTCTGCCCCCCCC
>NW_008649052.1:191562-193347 GCF_000247585.1 Phytophthora nicotianae INRA-310
CTCCCGTGACGTCTCCGGCATTCACAGGCATTCCGTACGACGACATGGGCTCGTCAGTGTCCATGGGCTCAGTGCCGTGCATATCTTCGTACCCGGGCGTCATGGTGGTTGGTGGGCTGACAGGCGGTGGGCTCACCGGAGCGCCTGACTGCGCCGTCTCGCACGAATTTACCGGTTCGGTAGGCGGTCTTCTACCGGGGTCTGCTTGCGGGCCGATTTCTTAGTCTTGACAGCCGACTTCACTTTCTCTTGTGGCTTTGACCAGCAACTGCCCACTCGTTTGCATCGGTTCCAGATTATCCTGCGCTTGAAGCCCAGGCTCAAGTCGTACTTCATCTTGGGGCAGGCGACAATATGATGAGGCCCGACGTAGTTCATGTCGATAAATTCCAGCACAGTAGTGGCACGATTTATCCCCACATTGGGGGGAAATAGCTCGTCAGGGCAAGATGAAGCGGGTATAGGGCGAGAGAAAACAGGTAGTGACACGTCGTCAAGCGATCGTCGTCAAGGCTGGCGAGCTAGGTAATAGTGAAGCTGTTATCCCATATGGAAAATCCTCGTACTTCATCTTAGAAATGAGAGAGGTTTCGCAAGAGAAACTTGAGAGGGATAGAGACGGTTGAGAAGTGGCACGCAGAGCGGCCATGCAATCGTTCGTCAAAGTTCTAGAAAGAGCTTTTGCAACTACGACTTGTACGTCTGTATCAGTTCGTAATATGAAATCTGTCTTCGTTTGATTTCTTCTTGAGTGCGGCGTACTTTCGGAGGAAGCAGCCATATTGCTGCTGGCTTCAAGTGACTCTGCCCAACACATCGCAGAAACGGAAGTTCCTAGATGCATTACCTACAGTGCGCGCGTTTTACTTTCGCTTCTCGAAACAGGATCTTTTTCGATTGTTCGAAGCATTCTACCTTGAGGGCACCTATCGGCTTCCAAATCGAGTTGCATATTCAAGTTTTGAAAGGCTTTACATCCTCTTGCGTCGCATGACATACACCGGCCATTATGGTGACCTGTGCTGTTTGTTTGGACGATCGGGTCCGGTCATCTGCTTGATTTTCAACTTTATGCTGCGGCTAGTGTACGACAAGTTCAAGAGCCTTCTTGCGATTGAAAGCGGTCTACTGACAACTTCGAGGCTGGAAGCATGTGCTGCTGCTGTGAGGCAACGGGGAGCACCAGAGCGAAAATGAATCGGGTTTATTGATGATACTGTGAGTGGTATTGCTCGCCCCACGAGAAATCAAAAGCAAGTCTACAATGGTCACAAGAGAAAACATTTAAATAACCAATGTGTGATGGCTCCTGATGGCCTCTTCATCGACTTTTATGGGCCGTGTGTTGGTCGCCGCCATGGCCCGTGGCAGCTAAGACAGAGTGGACTGTTGAATATACTCCCTCATGTGCTGAATGATGGGGATAACACATCTTATTGCATCTACGGCGACCCAGCATGCCCATTGAAGCCAAATTTGCAAGTCGGATTCAAGGGCTCGAAGCTTACAGAAGCGCAAAACGAATTCAATGCGGCAATGAGCAAAGTTCGAATTGGTATAGTTCGGCTCTGGCGGTTTCTTGACATGAGGCAAAGTCAAAAGCTGCATCTATCTACGATGGGAACACACTTCATGGTTGGTGCACGCCTAACTAATTTTGTAACGACACGAATCCTAACCGGATCAGTAGGTTTTTCGATTAAGCCGCCCAGTTTGGAAGAATACGTAAGACTAGCTACCTCGCTACGAATTGTACTTGCTGATCACTGTCTTAAGCATGTCAAT
>NW_008649052.1:196017-197066 GCF_000247585.1 Phytophthora nicotianae INRA-310
GTGAAAAATCGACCCTTTCCGGAGGTCAACTATGATATGCAACTCTCATTATGGATATAGTTTAGCAGCGCTGCATGTATATAGATGACAATCATCTAAGAACTGTATAAATATTGGCCGATTGTGCAACTTGGTTTGCAATGTAGCTGGGATAGGTTAATATTCAAATGGAGTTGTTTGATAGGCTATATATAGCTCGTGGCCATACTTTGCTTAGTGTTCGACATGACACCCAAAAGTCGTGACAACTAGAAGTAGCATGATATTGACGGAAGTGGAGCTGATATAGCCGACTTAGTGATATATAAGTACGGTACAATTGGTGGTGTTTATAACTGTATTCACGCTCATTAACGAGATCGATATAGGTTACTGTAGGATTCTGCCCGTGGAATAGCGTCTCCACGTAGACTCCGATAGCCCTGCATATACCAGTAGATGTAGTTTGAAGTGAATTTCCTCACTAGCAACCACAGCTGTGCCCACGAGCTCTACCGTCTTACTCGAAGCTACACCCGACAGCATCTACATGCTCGGAGCAATGGCCGCCGTCTTGGGCTACCCACCTTGGCCTGAGATTTCCCCGGCGTCGTGTCAGCGGCCTTGCACCAGCATGAGCATCTCTGCCTTGGCAAATGGGTCTGTGCGATGTCATCTCCGTGTCTTTAATCAGAACTGCGATTTCACCACCCTGCAGTACCGCAGTCCCAGAGCTCGTGGATACGACGCCGGACACAACTCTAGCCCTAGGCACTGGGATCCTTGTCGTCCTCAAGCAGCGCGACCTTCGCCTTCCTGTACGAAGTATCGCGACGCGTGCGTTGAACCATGGGCTGCGATTCTGTTGTGCTTAAATGCATTTACAACCTTGACTTGATTTTGCTATGGAGATTTGCATCCCTGCATTTGCAACCCTAACTTATTTTACTATGCAGGGGCTGACTTGCTATTTGTCTGCTACGGTTGCAAAAGTCGGCCGTTCATGCTACGGTTCCTGCAACGAAAGTTGTAAACAGCACCCCAGTTTTATGCGTGGTATCAGCCTCAAA
>NW_008649052.1:223494-225442 GCF_000247585.1 Phytophthora nicotianae INRA-310
CCAAATAATCAAACTGGCCCGGCGTATCAATTCCGCTTTCTCGCTCTGTTTCGGAATATTACACGTCGAATGGTCGTCTACTTTCAGTGAAAGTCGAAATGTAGAATGTGCCGTATGACACCCTGTCAGCAATGTTGTTGCAATCTCACTGGAAGCAACTGCCACAGCAACGCTTCCATTCAGACGTACCCTGGCAAGGATTTGGTCGAGCAAGAAGGAGAGCAAAAGATAGTTGAAAAGTACATAATATTAATTAACACATACATGATTGAGCCTCGCAGTCCTTGTCGCCGCCGCTAACTGCTTGCCGTCGTGTCCTGCCGCCGTCCGCGTGCTTCCCGAAATGACGTGTGCAACAGATCGTACTTATGTGATAATATATTTTTAACTCATGTTTTTGTTGTTGTAAGGTGGCGCGGACGGACGGACAGTAATCTTATGATTTTAAAGACCGGGATGCTTCTTGGTGGATGCGCATGCACATTATTTTAGAGGAATTTCCGCTTACAGCACTAGCGATGAAAATAATTATAATTACCATTTTGCAACAGTGAACCAGTACGTTGACTGCTAAGTTCGTATTCATATAGATAGGGGTGCAAAGGTGCGTTTCATGCCGTTGTTGGCATACACGACTAACACACGTCGGTATTCTACTCACCATTATACGAAGTATCTAAAGTATACATAGCAGTGGAGCGATTTTCGCAACTCCACTACGACCTCAACTGCCATTTGTGAATTTCAAAAACACATAAAAGTAAATACTACCCTCCCAAACTCGAAAACACATGAGTCAGGAAGTAAGGAAAGTGCCAGCAGTCTAGTAATTATAACATGGGCAGAATCACCGGTAGTGTATACTGGTCCACACATAAAAACTAAAAAAAAAACACTGTTCATCCTACGTGTAGATTATAAGGACATCGGTCATATTACAATGCAAACCTCATATGACATGAAATTCTGATTACCATAGTATTACTCTTAGCTAAGGCGATGAAACCTTGCAACTCTCCCAGTAAAAAGCGAAAAGTAGTCATGCTAGAATTTTTTTGTCGAAACACTACGCATACAGGCACCGATCGAAGATAGTAGCTTAGTAGTAGTATGGACTGAAAATCTTTATAATCCACAGATTATAGGTCATAAACGTATACAAATTCGATATTATCGATACCATCCACTAGAAGCCTAGTTGTACTGCAATTTGTTGCAGGTATCTGGTTTATCTAATACATGTTATGTACATACTTGAATAGTGCACATCCACAAGGACTGAAACAATCATATGATTGCATACGTAGGTATTGCAAAGTATATGCAACAACTTGGATATTCATTCTGGCGATAATCAGGACTCCGAGATAACATCTGGGATGTATTTTGAAGAAGCTAGCAAAAAAGTATTCTGGGCAAATTGACCTGGATAGGCCCTACTATCAGATACAATGCGAGCCCGATGAGCCATAATAAGTAAGCGAAAACTGCACCATTGCCAAAATATAAGCTAGAACGCGCCGACACTCGGTTAGCTGGTGCCGCTGCAACCAGTGCCACCAAGTATTCATAACTGGGCGTTTAATTGTCATTCAAAGTGTCGTTTTCCCTATTCATTCTTCAACTTGCCTCCAAGACCTCAAGAACCACCACGAACCGTCTAAATCTCGTCACCAATCAAGCTTGCGCATATTTTTCTTGTGATGGCCACGCTCGCTGCCGGTTGTAGCACTAGCTTGGCGGCCCCGAATGCCGATCAAACCGAATTCTCTGCGGTGAACTCGAAGGAATTGATTGATGCCAACAGCAAGCGATCCCTACGATGTTCCGAGACTATTTTCGGCGCCGACAGAGTTGACAAGGACGACGAGGGAGAAGTTGACAGTGTTGATGATGAAGAGAGAGGGGGCAAAACGCTGGCTCAAAATTTTGCCAAGTGGCATGCGAA
>NW_008649052.1:226722-229747 GCF_000247585.1 Phytophthora nicotianae INRA-310
AAGAAGACGCGCCAAGAGCTGCTAGGTTAAAGAGGTCAATACCTTATTAATAGTATGTTGGGTGCTTTACGAAGGGCGCACCGTGCAGCTGTACGTCTAATTGCCATTCGGGTTGATTAGGACAAGTACAGTTTGACCACGGAAACGGGGTGTGGGGGAGGGGAAGGGGGGTCTTTTCGCAAGCTTAAGTCGAATAGCTCTGTTTGGTGTGGTTAAATTTCTTATTATTTTTAAAAATATAGCCCCCACACGAGATGTGCCTGTCATTCGATCCGAGGGTAGGGTTAATACAAATCCGTTCATTCTAGTGACTGCCGAGCGCAGCGAAGGCGACCCGTATTGGTTAAAAATAATTTCTTGTTGAGCGAAGCGAGGCGGCCCAAAACGACACCTGGTGCAGCCTTGCGGGCCTGCCTTGGCACAAGTAACCAACCAACCATGCGAGTAGTGCAACGAGCCCGCGGCGAGTGAAACGGAGGCATTAGGTACTAAAAATACTCATATGCCTTTGTCGCGTAGCGGCGGCGCTCGGCTAAACAACTACCACGATCAACTAGAGCATGTTGTGTGTCACTCCGTCCGCGGCTAGGGTTAGTAAGGGGGCATAGTACTCGCATTCACTGTAGGATAAGGAGTTATTTTCCCAGCTAAATATTTTACTTTCCTAACCATAATAATACAGGGGATAGTCAGACCAATCAATAACGCGTTGTCGACTTTTCAGCCAATCACGATGTGTTTTAAAATATCCCCTCGTTACGAGAACTTCAGTACAAAATTGCTGCTGTACCCTTTGGACAAATGATAATGATGAGTGGTGTTGTTCTATTTTCACGCTAAATCTTGCGACGCAATGTTTGAAAACTGTTTTCAATTGAATCTTTGGATGCCAACAACGCATCTCTGGGAGCGTGCTTAACACTCGACTCGTGTGTCATCTGGGGGCGACAGCTCCGGATATTGTAGGAGACCGCCAACTACGCGCAACTTGGCAACGCAGGTGGTGGTGGCTCTGCTGTACTTGGTGCAGCTATCACGCAAATACTTTCCTCCATCGAAACGATGCAACAAACGCTGCATAAGTCGGTCTCCATGCACGAAGCGACTTCGTCTTGTAACTGCACCGCTAATGGCACCAATGATACTGGTGTTGACACCAGTTGCGTACGTGAACCTTCCCGTGAAGATGTAATCGCTGAATCTCACTCGCTCGGGGAATGCTGGTACAATTGGTATACGCAGGAACTTTGGAACACTGCAACGGAAAAGAAACAGCAATTTGTGCGTGTCGATCTCAAGGCGCGCGTTAACGTGATGATGATAGGAGCAGGTCGAGATATCAACGTATCTTCTCCACTGTTGGACCGTGATGGAGTATCTTACCGTATGTGGGAGCAGGCGCTCAGGACGCTGGCGGAAGATATGAACCGCAAGACCAACAGGGCACTGGGCAACATTGACAGGGATGGAAACTCTAAGACGGCAAGATCTTTGCGGAAACGCTGGAGAAACTGGAGGCTCAAACATCGACAAGAATACGACGCGTTTTGTTCTGATTTCATCACGCTGAAAGCATGCAACAGCATTGTCGACTGCTTCACACCGGATACGCACTTGTGGAGACAAAAAGACTTGGAGTAGATCAAGAGAGTTGTATTACATACGTTTAAATAACACCTACACATAAAAGCATCAACAACAACACACACATATACGTAGCTTCTGCAGCTTGCTGCATTACTTTAGTTAGTGTTTATACAAGTGCAACTGCAAGCGACAATAGTTTACACACCATTCACCGAAGTAGAGCCTCCCGAAATCCAACAGTCGGTCTTCAGCTCGCCAAAAAAATGCATATCCCCTGCCCTGCCGGGTTTTGTTCACGTCAAACGCTTTGAACTGCGGTTGGCGACTTATCTTAGTCATCCGAACGCTTGGCGACGTCACTGAAGTCCGGTAGAGTCTGCCTCGGGTCTGTCGGCACTGAAGGGGGCTGCAGAGTTGCCCGAGTTGGCAGCACCTTCGCTTTGGTGGAGAGGGGAGCTTCTTTTGTGTCGCTCGGGCGGCTACCGATTAAAAAAAGTCGAGATGTTTTTCCATCTTTGGATCCAATAATCACAGCATAGTATTTTCAAGTGACTTGGGACTGAGTGATTTCTACTGGCTATTTACGATTGGGATCATATTTGGAACTGGTCGATTGTTGGCTGCCGAGCGGAGCGAAGGCGGCCCCGATTAGCTGTAATCCATTTATGTGATGTACATATAGTATGTGTTTCCACTTCAGATAAAGCGCATAGGGGCAAGTAACATGTTACAGTACACGGAGTGTGTTTACCGCGCTTCGGCTCGGGTGTGTGGTCCGAGCTGCGCCCTAGGGAGTGGAGCGGTGGGTGTTGTAGCTGCGGCGCTGGTCGCGAACTGGCTCGGCCAGACTTCTCCTCCGCCCGAAAGGGCGGGAGTTTTGGCGCTCCACGCGCCTGCACCCGACGAGATCTGGAAACCCCAGTTTCGACCTCGAAACCCCGAATCAACTTACCGTACCGGACCAGATGACCTTATCGGACCTGTGTACTGCACACATTTTGCTGTGTTTGCACACATTTTATCTCAGATAGGTACGATGTTTAGGGGAGTCAAATGCTGATGTGAATGGTTAAAGCGTACTGTTTTATTGGCGACATGAAGTGGCCCGAAACGCCCTCTGGGCTGAGAAAATCGCTATTTTGTATTTCTATGCTTTTTTTGCATAAGAGCCATGTGCTCCTAACCTGGCATATTCAACAGTGAGGCTGGATCTTCACGATCGTCCGGATAAATTGCCACTGTCCGGTTATTAAACACAAGCGAGAGCCAGTCTTCACAGCTACCACTGCCTATTGGTTAATTATCTGCCAGTAAAAATGCGCCACTTGGGTGTAAGATGGATAAAGAAAACTAGTGATCCTACTTTCAATCACGCCGTCGACGACAATGGGCGTTGGCCGTCAATCTTACTTTTTTCCTAGCTACTACCCCCCCCCCC
>NW_008649052.1:232057-234388 GCF_000247585.1 Phytophthora nicotianae INRA-310
ACTGGCCACACTGAAGTGGTAAGCTTACTGGTTGAACATGGCGCTAATCTGGAAGTGACAAGTGCAGACGGCAAGACACCCCTTGCGTTCGCTGTCTCCCGTGGCAACACCAATGTGGTGGACATCCTTTTGAAAGCTGGAGCCAACATTGGCTTCCAGCTTCCCAGTGGAGACACTGTTCTTCACATCGCCTGTGAACATGGCTACCTTGCTATTACTGAATTACTTCTCAAGAAAGGTGCACGTGTTGATACGCCAAATAAGAAGAAATGGAGACCCCTTATGATCGCTGCCCAACATGGCCACACGAACGTGATGAACATCCTGCTCAAAGCTGGATCCAAAGTTGACTCACAAGATTCGTACGGATTCACCGCCCTTTACTGGGCTTCTTTTTGGGGATATCTTGCTGCTGCTGAATTACTTCTTGTGAATGGCGCAGATGTCGACATACCGCATGTGGACGGCAGTACGCCCCTTATGGTCGCCGCTTCGTTTAACTACGAGCATATTGTGGGCATTCTTCTCACGTCTGGGGCTAATATTGACACGCAGAGTCCCAACGGGTCCACCGCGCTTAATATCGCGTCTAGTAAAGGCAACATCTCCATTGTCAAATTACTTGTCGAGAGCGGTGCAAGTGTCGATTTGCCAGACAATGAGGGCTGGACCCCTCTAATGAGTTCTGTCAGAAATGGTCATACAATCGTGGTGGAGATTCTTCTTGAAGCAGGAGCCAATGTCGATGTCAAGCTCGAAGGTGGAACCACACCGCTTTTATATGCATCTTGGCACGGTTATCTTCCGATAGTTGAGTCGTTTATCACGCATGGGGCAAAGATAAACCATATTAATTCGGAAGGTCTTAGTCCGCTCATCAGCGCGGCATTGCAAGGCCATGCAGCTGTGGCTACCACTTTGCTAGCGAGTGGTGCTTCTCCTGACTTGACGAATGGTGAGGGCTGGACTTCCCTTATGAGAGCCGCTGAGCGAGGACATCGTGGAGTGGTGAAGGAATTGGTACGACGCGGAGCCGATGTTGATTTCAAGCGACCAAATGGGTCGACAGCTCTAAATATTGCGTGTGAGCACGGTCAATTCGATGCTGTCGTGGAACTCGTGAATCGTGGAGCGTCGATTGAACTAGCCGACAAGGAAGGGTACACTCCTCTCATCACTGCTGCCCAACTGGGATACTCCGATATTGTCCAATTTTTAGTGAATCGAGGCGTCAACATGAATGCGCGTTTGCCGAATGGAGGAACAGCATTGATCACAGCCGCTTGGTATAAACGCTTGGCTGTTGTTCGAATTCTTGTTGATAATGGAGCGGATATTAGTATATGTGGAGACTTCCAGAATTGGTCACCGCTGACTGTGGCGTACTTCAGTGGCTACTTGGAACTTGTGCACCTCATTTATATGCAAACTTTGGAGAATGAAAATGTATCGCAGCCATCACCACCGGCAGCTCCGATTGTAGTCGCATCATGCAACAGTATTGCCACGAAGAGCCGAAATGGAGACACAGCTTTACGAATTGCGTGCGAACGTCGTGACCTCAAGGTAATTAAAACGCTCGTGCGTGATACCTACAACGATCTCAACTTACCAAGCGGTGACAAGGGATTGACGCCATTGATGACAGCTTCCCGAGACTGCAATCCGGATGTGGTGGCCATTCTCCTCGAAGCTGGAGCTAACATCAATTTGAAAAATGGAGATGGGCATACAGCTTTAAACTTTGCTGCTGATCGGGGTCATCTCCCAGTCGTTGAGATTCTTCTCGACAAGGGCGCAAGTGTGGATATGCTGACTACGGAATGCTGGACACCCCTTTTGCTAGCTGCCTCCAATGGTCATGCAAATGTGGTGAACATTCTTTTGAAAGGTGGAGCCTACATTAATTCACAATATCGTAATGGGTCCACTGCTCTACTCAGCGCTTCACAGCATTGTGATGATGTCGCTGTTGCTGAACTAGATGTCGAGAAAAGAGTAAATATTGATATGCCGGATAACGAGGGCTGGACGCCACTTATGATTGCGGCCTTTAATGACCACGAGAATGTGGTGGACATTCTTCTCAAAGCTGGGGCCACCGTTGATGCGCAACATCCCAATGGGGCCACCGCCCTTTATATCGCTTCTGAGAATGGCCATCTCTCCGTTGTTGAGATGCTTCTCGAGAAGGGTGCAAGTGTTGACATGGCGAATAAGGTGGGCAACTCACCTCTTATGGCTGCTGCATTCTATGGTCATGCGAATGTGGTAGACACTCTTCTGGAAGCGGGGGCCAGTATTGACAACGGCGCCACAGATCAAAATAAA
>NW_008649052.1:236943-237665 GCF_000247585.1 Phytophthora nicotianae INRA-310
CACTTGCTGTCGAATCCGAGATAGTTGAGTGCCTACAACTTGAGCGTCCCGAACGAAGAGGAACTGAATACTCCCAACGACGTTTTGGGAAAAATATAAATCACTTTTCAGCTGGAGGAATTCACTGCCGAGATCGTCTCCGAATGCAATTACAACTCCTGTTTCCAAAAGAAGATGTAAACGACGTAAAAGCCCTTCTCCTGGACCCAAGAATTAAGTCTAAAGCGGCTTCTATTGTTAATGATGCCGCGATTCTTGCTCAAGCGCAACAAGAACTTCAATTGGAGCACGAAGTCATCTATAAGAAGATGTTTGCCCAGAATCTAGACGATGAGGAATACAAAGAATCCGCTTGTGAACCCGCTCAGCAGACACCAACCTTTTTTCGTGTTCAATTTAGCGCTGTAAATTCACTATTGGAGATTGACGGGCCGTCAATGGACAACGAAACTCGGCCATTTCGAAAGGACTTGGGAATGGAGGCGAGGAACTCGTGGAATTATTGGACGGGATTGAACGTGAATTGGCAGAATGTCAGTACCGATGGCGGTAAGTATAATGCTCTTCGACTCTATCGCGAAATCGACATTCTTGCGTGGTTTCGGGAGCATGGAAAATGCCAATTTCCTGCAGTTGCAATCTTAGCCAGAATTTATCTCGCAAAGCCACTATCAACTGCCATTCAGGAGAGATTTTTTAGCTTGAGCAGCTACGTTGTGAAC
>NW_008649052.1:239214-241893 GCF_000247585.1 Phytophthora nicotianae INRA-310
TGGGGGGCCATATTGAGAATATCAGAAATAGTTGTTTGCGCAGGCGGCCGTTTTAATCGGTAGGTGATCTTTGCCCATGCCGCCAACTCATTTTGTGTCAGGCCTGGACAATCTCCAGCCTTCTTGATGATTCCTCGCTTTTGATGAATTTTTAGCCAGGCCCCCATGAGCGCAGAAGACCGTAACTTTGTTGTGTTGTGAAGTCTGTATGACTGGCTTGGAGATGTCCGCGCCAAACACCCGGGTAATACCTCTCGAAAACGATTGTATCATTCGGTTCAGGATATTAATTTTTAGTAGTACCGGATTGGAGAGAGAAGTCTGTACTGTGACGTCGTGACGCAGCAGTGTATGGTCGACGCGGTGGTACTGTGCATTCAACCACGCCGTCAATCTTGGTCAATAAGTAGCTGAGGAATACCATATTTTTGTAAAAATGCCATGTAGTTTGCATGTTGTAAAATGAATCAACTAATCGGTTTGAAAAGGAATATGTCGTTTTAAAGGGGGTTGTGGTGTCGATAAAGTTCTCTCGGTGACATATAATAAGTTACCGCTAAAAGTGAAATTTATTGTTGGGAACCACCCCTCGCGGCGACAATATCATTACGTTTTGTAGCTACAGAATCGCCAGTGTTGCACCACGGCGCTTATTAAGCTCGCAATTCGTCTACAAATACAAAATACACTTCAATATGCAAATACATTCTGCTAAAAAGGTTTGAGATGCATGCACTTCCGCAACGATTGTTCGTAATGTATGAGTCAAATAGCCAATATCAGTATTTGCAAATGTACCCAAGACGCTTAACCATACATACATCAATGCTAGCATTTTGTATTGAATTGTTCTTGCCCCTTTCGTGATGTCACGACATACAGCCAATAGCTTTGAGCTTGTGTCGCGTATATACTGTGTTAAAAGAGTTAAGGATACGAGCACCGTACCAGCCCTCATGATGACAACGCAAAACTATTATAGTAAGGAATAACATCTTTTAAGCGGAATAAGCGTATCACAAACTTATTTTTTACTCCCCATTGAACCTACTTGTGCGCTTTCATCCTACTAGTAGGTCAGCTTATAATTAGTTCGCGAGCTTTCAACGATCTTTCATTGGCTGATAAAAAACGATTGGCAATTATAATCCTGATGACGTTAAGCTTTTTCAGAGTTCGAACGAGGTCTCCAAGATGATGTGGCTTGCCATCAAAACTCGGGTTCATGGCAAAACCAAGCAGTGTCTAGAGAAGCAAAGCGTCGTTCTAGAGGTCTTCAAAACGTCCTGACAGCACAATTCCGCAATCGAATGGGGCGAAGTTGTCGTGGAGATGAATGCTGCACAGTCGCTAAGCATCACGATTATGGGACAGCCTCTCAACAGAGACCCAGAAGGTGCCTCAGGCCAACATGATACGACAGAAACGCCCATGGGAGAAACGAAGTTGAGAGCGCAGGGCTGGTGCTAGCGAAAGACCCCATTTGGCTACCCCAAGAGAGCGTACATTTGGACAGAGCAGGCAATATTCGTCGCACCAGGCACTGTTGGGTTGGTCACCAGGTTTTAGAACTTGGTCGACGCGCTTTAGTCAAGTCTTTACCCGATGAGCTCCGTGCAGATCACTCACGAGTACACAAACTACAAGTTGAGACCATCAAACAATCACACTATTGGAAGAGTTGTTTTATCGTCCCCTCTCATGGAATCAGCACATCGTCCCTTTTTGACATTGACCCCAGAAGCTCCAGACGGAACGGACGTTAGAGCTGCATCGGCTGTGTTGCGTCCGGCCAGATGGGTGCGGATTCTATAACGGAGTGGTTATAGTTACGAGTATGTGCCTGGTAAGTGGTTCGAGGCAATCCAACGGAAATAAATAACTTCGCTCCCGTTAC
The DNA here is from genome assembly GCF_000247585.1 of Phytophthora nicotianae INRA-310. Lineage (NCBI taxonomy): Eukaryota > Oomycota > Peronosporomycetes > Peronosporales > Peronosporaceae > Phytophthora > Phytophthora nicotianae. Next base: position 241,112 of record NW_008649052.1, read on the forward strand.
CTGCTAAAGTTGATCAAAGATTGTGAGGCGTACGCCACCCGTTCAGTCGACGATTTGCGAGGGTGGAGGCAGAAGCCGGAAGAAGCGTGACGGACGAATGGCGCGGAGCCGAAGCAAGCGAGCGCGAAGTGTAAGGTGTGTGTGGGCGAAGTACGTGTTGTCTACTAACAGAGTGTTCATATGTAAGAGAGCTCTGGCTCTAGCGGGTCTAATTTCGAACCGGAGAGCAGTAGCGACGACGAGTCTGGGTCGGTGGAGCCCCCCCCCCCCCCCCACGAAGAATCAAAAAAAAAAAGCGTGTGCCCATGTGCGAGGATGACGTTACCGCTCTGGATGCATCGGAGTCTGACGAGGGCTCTCCTCGCAAAGAATACCGATGCCGATTAATGGAGGAGACTGTTCTCCAGAAGTGGCACGCATTTCTTAGTGTGTTTGACGGCTATTGTGAAGCTACACACCAACCTTTCAGATATACTTGCTGCTGTAAAGCACCTATGCAAATGAAACTTATTTATTTGTATGACTGGACTAGAAAAAGAAGCTCAATCAGTGCCTCAGGTCGCAACAAGGTTAGCAAAAGGACGTGGCGGTATCCAGTGGAGCCAGATGAGGAGAATTTGTACCAGATAATATTTGTGTGCACGCACGGTTGGTCGACCAGAAGTCGAGGTGAGATTAGAGGTTTTGTACGGTTTAATCATGACTAATAGTTGCAAATGCACTTGTTTCCAGGCAAAAGGATTCGACCGATGCAAAACTTTCGTGCTTGTGACTGTAAAGCG
>NW_008649052.1:243773-244294 GCF_000247585.1 Phytophthora nicotianae INRA-310
GCGCTGGCGAACTTACTATGATATGCTCGACGCTGCTGACGTCGGGCCTACAATGCGTGACCTTCTATAACGCTCATGACATGCAAGGCGCATGTATACCAAAACTGTCTCTCAGCAGACAAGATGAATATGATCACAAATAAGGAGGTTCCGGCGATTGCTTAGACGTATATATTATCCTCATGCACAAGAGCACGTCGTACGAGTACTGCAACGCGTTATCGAAAAAGCTGGCGCGCCTAAGGCAAATCGAGGTACGCAGATTGATTCGAGGCAATCTACTTAGCCAAACCGTTCAACTCGTGGGTGTAGGAGCGCCGAAGCAGCAAGGTGTGGACTCGTGCCATAAAAAGCATTAAACATACATGGGACTCTGCCATCGCGCTGTAATTATCTACACCTTAGAGAGTTCAATGATCCACTACATTCAATTTAGCTGTGAGCATCATTTTCCGAAAGGAATTCGGGCATTTGCCGCTTCTCTGCTTCTTCACGGCCAGGTTCAAAGGCCCAAAGTTTTT
>NW_008649052.1:244594-246318 GCF_000247585.1 Phytophthora nicotianae INRA-310
ATTCGCGGCTATAAATTCGTCAATTTCGCCAGTTGGCAGCAAGAGCGGTTGTGGCGCAGCAAGTATAGCTGGGGGTGTAATTCGTACATTTTGTCGTGGTGGGTTCGCCCTCATGTGTTGGCGGCGGCCACTATAAATTGCCGCCTCACCCTTGCAGCGGTTCAAGTAGGCATCTCACATCATCGTCTGCATCGACCTGGGAAGGAGCTGGACACCTGATTTGAGACAACATGCACACTTCAAAGCGTGAAAATAAAGTTTACGCCATGCCACAGAACCGCTGCGATGGCATTTGATTAAATATCCGACTGAAGCCGTTGGATACAAAGACCGTCCTCGACTTTTTTTTTACTTATCCAAGAATTTTCGGAGTCCTGAAGGATACTGCTTGCACGACCTGCAACACCGGACATTTACGTGCTGAGCTTTGACATGTTGAAGACGCTTCGGCGTCCAGCATGTAACTCTGGTTATGGGAACATTCCTGGAAAGGGAGGGGGTATTTCGACTCGGTCTCTTCTGTATTTTGCATCAAATACTCGAAAATTCGCTAACAGATCGAACGCTTTGCGCTGTTCCCCCGGCTAATAGTGGCCTGCTAAACATGCAAACATAACGTGATTAAAACGCATTCTGGAGTCTTGGCCTCATTTTGGGCAGGATAAATTGATTCATAAGCTGGTGACAGTCAATCCAGGAGTTGCTAGGTTTTATAATCGGAGTAAAGTATGAAAAATAGATGAATGCTTCAAAAACTAAACAAAAAACGACGCCTAAGATGTCTTAATGATTCAAATAGCAATTTCTACCTGACAATACGGGCATCACAAAGCCTTAACTGCATAAGGTTACCACCTGCTAAATACACAGAAAAAGCCACTTGACATACTTTTAGATATGGTAACTAGTATCTAATGTCAGATCGGTGACGAGTTTGTCGAGGGTGTCCTCATGCGTCTGGCCATCAAAGAAGATGATCGGTCACGTTATAAAATGGCCGTGTATGCTGTTACATACTCATTCCATAAATAGTTCGGGTATGAGGACGAAATGTGGCTCACGTACCGTCCACATACGTCTGGAGCACATGGTAATTTATTTCGTCGCGGTAAAATACCAAATCAATATGAGCAAGACAGAGGTTTGCCACGGACAGGTCCTCATTAACAAATGAGGCACTTACAAGTGGGGGGGAAGGAAATTATCGGTTGCTAGCGACGACCTGCGCCTCCCACGGGGGGCCCTAATGATAAAGTAGGAACTTTCAACTTTCGGGAGATGTATGGATGTATGAGTTCATCATTTCCGTCTGTCAGTGTTGTCACCTCCGGCTGCCACCTTGTCTGTCATCCCCGTCACCGCTGCCCACTAGCCAACAAGCGAAGATCTTTGTGGGGGTAGAGTCGACGAAGACCTTGGACAAAGTATGCTAGTCGAATACTCTGAACCAAAACTGCGTTTGGATTCCTCACGACGCGGGTGCTAATGTAGCTTTCCATGTAGTGAATGACGAGGACTCCACAGTTATGCCCGTCTTCTTGGCGGATATTGTCGGCTTTCTTGATAGTGTAGTCTGCATACTTTCCTCTCAGGAGCGGTGCAACATACGACTTGCACGTCTTGGATAAAAATGAGTAGGTTGGTCGACGCTGCATGTGATCGAGCTGAATGATGTCTTTCGTGTTGATATCAACAATCAAGAGACACCAGTGCTTATTTTCAAT
>NW_008649052.1:249133-250023 GCF_000247585.1 Phytophthora nicotianae INRA-310
GACATTGGAATAAGTATCATACCCGATTGTCGATCAGAAACGTCACAGAGACTCTCGTTCAGATGAATCTCATTAGGCTGGATGTGTTCAAACATGGCGCCATCCACGTACGCGATATCACTTCGATCTTGAGTCATCACTTGTATAGCAAGTCGAATGCACATATCATTAAGCCACTCACCACTGCGAAACGCCAGAAGTTCGTATAAGAAACACACCTGCATGAACCATGTCATCATTAGCACATGCTGCCACATACCATCACATATTCACATACCAAGCACAAATGCATACCTCGTTGTCGCGGATCTTTATCGAGGCATACACAGATGCCGCTCGTAGAGCCGAGGTTATTCCATCGACACGGTCTACTGCCACGGACCTCTTTTGTGTCTGAGCCACAATCCACTTCAAGCAAGCATCCACGTTCTTCAAATACTTGCGTTTCTGATGAAAGCGCGTCATGGTACCAATAATTGATTCCGAGTACACCGTCGCGTCCTTATCAAGGCTCGGAAGAAATTTGACAACTGGACCACTCTCAGAGGATAGATCGATACGCTTATCTAGCAAATTCTTCGTCTCCAAATTGTTCTTTTATTTGCCAATTCCTTTGATAACATGTGAGTATAGTATGTATATGTGGCTGTATGTAATCCTATGTGACTGTTGGTGCTTGCCTTAGTTAAGGGAGTCACATCACGGGACGTCCGGAGCATGATCAGGAGTATTCAGAATGAAGTAAAGGTTGAAAGTGTCGACGAACGGGTTAGACATATGCTGGATGACTTCAAGAAGGTGGACCCTGGAAGCGTAGCTCAACGCTGCGTGAATGATGGCAACGTTGCAACATGCTTAACATTTCAAACTGTCGGCATGAGAAAGATTTT
>NW_008649052.1:254144-255910 GCF_000247585.1 Phytophthora nicotianae INRA-310
GCTAGTGTTTGGGACCTTCCTGCTTCTGATCAAGCCCATCCATTGCAAGAGAAATTTGACTCAATCTACTTTCCAGAGGCCCAGAAACGTATAGTTCAGCAAAAAGATGATGCGCGATCGGAGCCACTCAACATAAACACCGGCGTTTGGAAGTGTGTGAGAGGTACTTACACAGTTGCCTTCGGCTGTTACATGGCAAGTGCATGCCTCACATTACTCCAACCGATCCTGATTAAGGCTATTATCGGGAACATTGAAGGCAAAGTCAACGCCTTTAATATTTCATCCGGGTATGTGTTAGCGGTTCTACTGGGGTTGGTTGCGTTCTGCGGGGCGACAGCTATTAGTGTAGGCCAATTTCTCACTACTCGAGTGTCATGCAATGCGCGTATGATCGTGATAAACACTGCTTACCGGAAACTTCTCCGACTATCGGCTGCAGCACGGCGAAGGATGGATACAGGAGAAATCATCACGCTAATTGGAGTTGACGGTGACCGAGTGATGGAGGCGTACAAAATGGGATTGTGGTGCATTGTCGCACCTCTTATACTAGCCACCGTGAGCGTTCTAATTGGGATTCAAATGGGATTCATCGTTGGTCTCGTAGTAGCGCTAACACTAGTGCTCATTGTGTTCAGTTCTCTGTCCATGGCAAGAAGAATTGGAGCATATCGCCGACATATTTCAAGTATGAGTGCGAATCGAGTGAAGCTCACTAACGAAATTCTCCACGGGATTCGAGTAATCAAACTCTACGGATGGGAAGACATTGCAAACGAAATGATTCGCGATGTCAGAGTGAAGGAGATTGCGTTGTTACGGAAATTCAACAATCTGCGCCTTACAAGCTCGGCGATGATGTTCCTAGCGCCCACTCTACTCAATCTGGTTTGTTTCTCGACGACAATACTACTCGGCAACACATTAGACGTCACCTCGGCATTCTACGTTATGGCGCTTACGACTGCATGTCAAAACGCGTTCAGTGTGTTTGCCGATGCGACAGTTGCATTAGCTGAAGCCATAACCTCGACGAAGCGCTTAACAGAGTTTCTATATGCGGATGAAGTTGTCGACACTAATAAAGAATCGAACACCCCAAAACAACTGCCACTGGTCTCTATAGAAAATGGAGATTTCCAATGGGAGGAGGACGCTGTCATCCCAACACTTTCCAACATCAACCTCATCCTCGATCCTCAGACACTAACGGTTGTAGTTGGAGCCGTGGGGAGTGGCAAGTCCAGCCTCGTCAACGCTATCCTTGGAGAAATAAAACAAGTTCGCGGCGAACGTGTAGTACATGGTAACGTGGTATATGCGAGTCAGCACGCTTGGATCCAGAATGACACAGTGCGCAACAACGTCCTTTTCGGTGAGGACTACGACGCGATTCACTATCGAAAGGTTATTGAGTCGTGCCAGCTTCTACCAAATTTTGAAATGTTGGACCATGGAGACCAAACAGAAATTGGTGAACGTGGTATCAATCTAAGCGGTGGTCAGAAAGCACGAATTGCTCTAGCTCGAGCGTTTTATCGCTCTCGAAACTTTGACTTCGTGGTGTTGGACGACCCTCTCAGCGCACTCGACATCCACGTGGCGAATAGTGTGTTTCTAGATGGAATCGATGGCATTGGGCTGGGGAAAACACGCTTGTTAGTGTTGAACTCACACTACCACTTGCTGCGCTATGCACATCGAGTGTTGGTCATGGTGGATGGACAAATTGCGGGAGATGGCAAATTGGAAGAATTGGAGCA
>NW_008649052.1:258565-260025 GCF_000247585.1 Phytophthora nicotianae INRA-310
CACGCGAAGTTTGCTGTCCTCTATGAACCATAGGAGCAGCTACAGAATGCACCATAGAACTCGAGGTTGAGTACAATACAGCAGGCGACGGGGGCAAAATCGGACTCTGAATCGGTGGTAACCTCGTCAACGGAGCTGACATGGGCGTAGATCCTGCAGTGTAGTAGTTCTCTCTAATACTTGACAATGAAGTGGGTGCAGTCACGTGAGAGGGCGTTCTGGTTTCTGCTACCTGGTTCGTCCGCTGGTGCTTGACACTCGACTCTTCATTTCGGTGCGACCGCTTGTCAGACTTGGCGTCTTCGTCCGACAAACTGTCCCGTCGTCTCTTCCTTGAAAACTTTTTGGCGTCGAACTTGCGCTGATGCTGATTCTGCTTGGACCGGTGCTCCTCACACAAATTGTGCGGCTTGCCATTGCGTTTGACGGCCCGTTCATTCTCGCACTTGCGGGACTGGTACAGACATTTGCCACGATAGGGACCAGGACTGCGAGTCGCTGCAGAGGTCGTAGCAACAACAACGGGATCGACCTTGGCGGCGTCGGAGTCAATAAGTTTAGCCACTTTCTTCTTCTTGGCGAGTCTGCATTTCTTGGACACGGCGTCATCGGAGACTTTGGCTTTGGTCGCTTCCAGCGGCTGCATTGTTTTTACTTTTTTTTTTAGTATTAGATCGCGGCAGGATGCGCCTAGGCTCGAGATGTAAATGGATGATTGCCGAGTGGCGCCCAGCCTGATACGGGGAGGTGTAAGCGCACGATCGCACGACGGCATCGTACCAGTCCAGCGTCGCTCGAAAAAGGACCCAATAATAAAGTTTCTTATTGCGCTTTTAAACGCTTAAATTTTAATATATTGCTTCTGTAAGTGGTCAAGAATTGCGTTTTTACTTGTTTCGTCGCTTTTACGTTTTTGTAACCAGATATTCGAAGCGATTTCATTGGTTGAAGAAAGGGCGAAAATCGAATGTTGTATGGCTGTAGAACATCATATGCTGTGATGCATAGCGAGGCCGACGGATCAGAAATCTATGACTTGGATTTTGTATGGAGTTTTTTTCAAACTGTTTGGAGATCCCCCCACTGATTGAAGCCGTTGGCAAAACTGCGGATTGCAACGCCATCAACTCCTCTCATTTCTTTTTCAGCTGGTCCTTTTGAAGTTCTTCGAAGGCACTTCGTGAGGATCGAACGCAGTAGTACAAAGTTGCAAGCCATCGCTTGAGTGGCGCCAGACTTGCATCAGAAAAGCTCATCACGCGAGCTGGGCGGAACGACAGTTGACGACGACTCGTCCGCTTTGGAGCTGAGCTCTTGTTTGATTTATCCCTGTGCACTGCCGGCCATGCACTCTACCGCCTCTTCTCCCGGCAGACGCTGCAGTAACTACGTACATTGTATCGGATCCCTCCGCTGGCGTCACGCTGGCTTCGAAAAGCGATCCCACACCGAGAAGATCA
>NW_008649052.1:262680-264016 GCF_000247585.1 Phytophthora nicotianae INRA-310
TAGTATGTGTGCTTCCCCACATCATCTGTGTCAAGGCTTCATCATCATCCTCCAATTGGTTACTGAACGTCGATTTCAAGCTCACAGGTCTGGCTGTAGACAAAGGTTCACGTGCTACATGCTTCGATAAAGATGTTCTGCTGGGTTGTCTCTCCTCGTACGACTTTTGTGAACCACGTTCACTTGCGTTACTGCGAGTTAAAGGCTGGGATGCATCGGGATATATCGCTGGAGTTGCGCACGCCATTGCTTCTTCCTTTTGTTTGTGCAATTCTTGCACAAGTGATGCTGGTGGAGTGTAGTCATCATTGCGTTTTGTAGGCATCGAAGAGCTCTCCACTCGCTCGAATCTCTCGGAGGGTTTAGTGCTTACAATACTTTGCTGACTCCGAGTAGGAGACACTGTTTTACACGGTAGGATCTCGTTTTCCAGGTTGTACGGACTTAGATCGCCGTTTGGAGGCATTGCTTCAGTTCTCAGCGAGTTCTTCCCATTTGTCACGTTTGAGAGTGAATGTTCAGCATCGCTGTGTGCATGTTGCGTGGATTCGGGCACATCAGTTGTGTTCAGTTTATCTGAGCTCTGCTGATCACTGCAGCCGTTGCTGTTTGCCACAGCTTCCAACCCTCTTTGCTTCACTGATTGGTGATTTTTCGGTAATCCTATTGGACCCACTCGTCGTGAGCTACGACTGGTTACATGTTTCCTTTGCTGGATGCCTGCTTGTTTTTGGCGAGCTTGTTGCTGCCGCTCCATCATCTCCTCGCGTTCAAGTCTTTTTGCTGTGTACTCGAGCTCCCACCAAATCCGTGCACCAAGCTTATCTCTGTAGTTTACTACAGTATTTCGCTTTTGTATCGAAAAAGCTTTGTCACTTTCTACGGGCGACTCGGGAACGAACTCGGTCATTTGTTCCACAGAGATCCGCTCTTCGCGGCTATCAGGGATGTTGCTTTCTTTTGATCTGTCCATGGTTTTCTCGCTAGTGCTCTCTTCATCGCCACTCCCAATAGTGTGAGGCACCGCAACAGACGAAGAATCCGCTTTCTTGTCCACTGATCGGACTAAATCCTCAGCTTGAGTAGCACTAGGCTCTGATCCAAGCGTGAAAATACGAGAAGAATCCATCGTATCGTTTTCCGTTTCCGTCACCTGAATCAGTGTCTCAATAGGCAATTGTTCGTGACTGCCACGCTGTGTCTGTACTTCATCCGATCGGAGCTCCCCATTCGTGTCCTTTTTTACTTCCGTATTGTCGTTACCGCGGAGGTCATTAAGGCCTTCGTCATGCACTTCTTCATTGCCAGCATCCACTTCATCGCTCTGTGCTTCTAC
>NW_008649052.1:266871-268381 GCF_000247585.1 Phytophthora nicotianae INRA-310
CCATATTCTAACAAACATCTTTGGATCAATGCGTCCTCATTGTCCTCAGCTTCCCCTTCTGCTGCTACATATTGCCAGCGTCTTTTAGGTGCGTATGCATCCAACAGAAACTGGACCTCTTTCTTCAGCGGTGCAGCAAGTTGCCTTTCCTTTTGTGGGCTCATAACTTGCAGATACGCTCTCTCCCGACGGATTTTATCCAAATGATGAGCTTCTTTCCCCTCTTCTATCAACCATGACACAAGTTTCAGCACTGTTTCAATGTCTCCAAAGTCCTGAAGCAGCAACTGATGCGGCTGGATCGCCACAGGGCAGGTATAACTAAGAGCCTCGATGCAGCGTACTGCCTCCTGTGCAAGCCCCAGTCGAGGCTTCATCTTGTCGTGGGACTGGAATAGCACGTCCCATCGCACTCTTCCCTTCTCAGCGTCCTCTCTCTTCACAATTCGCTGTAATAACCACGTGACGCCGCTGAGAACGCGGTCGAAGGCGCTGTACGAGTTCACACCCGCCTTGGGGAACCCTGCGGCCTCTAGAGATTCTAAGACACGCGACAACTTGGCAGCGGCCTCTGCGCCGTACTCTCCGGCCAATTCATAAGCGTCGTGAGGCGCTTGCGGAGCTGTCGAGGCGCTAGGAGCGGCGGTAACCCACGTCGAGCTGAACATGGTGCGGAATCCAAGAGTGATGATCAAATTGAAGATCCTGACGAATTCGTTTAAGTACGACACAAATGAGCAACTTTACAGTACCTCAAGTTGTTATCTTACGTTGCAGCAGGAGTGATGGTCTCTCGACGAACGCATAGTCAGTTCAAGTGACGTCACTTCGCAACGTATCCGCAAAGACATGTCGGACGCGACGCCTTCCGTGGCTCGCATGCGCGCCATCCTGCGCCAGATCTCGGCTGGTGGGCAACCTGCCAGTGTCTCCCTTCCTTCTACTCCCTCCCCTCCATTGGCACTGAGCCCCGCTACACGCTGGAACGGCTGGGGCTTCCACGACACGAAGCTCTTCGTCAACTCGAACAAAGTGATCGAAATCTCCGGCGCTCGCTATGCCGAAGTGTTCGCTAATGCGCCAGACCGCACACTGCCTTCATTGTTGCCCTGGGCCGAGAAGCGGCTAGGACTGGACGCTGATCGCCGCAGTGCGCCTAGTATCACGTGTGCCGAGGAGTTGAGGCTTAGGAACCAGCTGGACGAAGGTGGAGAGACGTACAGAGCTCTCATGCAGTTCCTACACTTGGCAAGCGAAGAGCTCGGCATAAACACCAGCATGACAGTTGAAGAGCGCGTGCGTCACGGCCACGGACAGACCTGTGAAGACGTGTTCAGACTGCGCCACGTGCGGGACGTCGAGAGAGTCCCTGATGCTGTGGTGTGGCCCACGAGTCATGAACAAGTGGAGATTCTAGTGAACGAAGTGACGCAAAAATACGCAGATAAAGTGTGTATTATTCCATTCGGAGGAGGAACCAACGTCACCAACGCGCTAGAGTGCGATCCTA
>NW_008649052.1:271006-272269 GCF_000247585.1 Phytophthora nicotianae INRA-310
GAGCTCATGGCGAACGACTTGCAAGATAAAACTGAAGTCTCTTGCCCGCCTTCGCCGCTGCCTCTGGACGTGTTTTCTAGACTACAACAACTCTCGCACTACCGCGACAACGAAGCTCAGCGTCAGCAACAGATACGCGAGGAAGAAGCTCTTCGGTCCAAGCCTCCAGTCGAATGGAACGTCATCCCATACACAGCAACCTGCAGCTTCATCTTGCAAGGTTTCGATCGTCCCAATGCACTTGCGTAGCCAAGATTTCTGAATAAATTTCCACGAATTTAACCCAAATACACTGGGTCTTCGTTGTTCATTGCTCGAACGTCTCGCAATCGCTTGATGAAGTTGTACAGAGGAACGTTGCGCTTGACGTTCTCGAGATGCGTTTCGTGCGACTTCAGCAGCTCCACGCAGCCCGCGGTGGACGTACTTTGCATACATTCCATCAGTGACTCGTAGTATTCCTCCTCGTACACTCCTCTGGACAACAGTCGCTGTACAGGAGATCGGCGCAATCGCTCCAAGAAGCCAAACCAATCGGCCAAATCGCTCTGTGTCAGTCTCAATTGCGAATCTTTGGGTGCGTTCACTTTTGCACCATCCAGCCAAATTGTAAGCACATAACGCTCAGCGTGGGATGGCAATACTCGATGCAACATGCAATCGCTTTGGAAAAGCACCACGCGATCCATTTTCGGCGCCACAGTCACAGGTTGTTGCAAGAAGGGAAAAAGTTGCACCTCGCCACCGTCACCTTGTTCCCAGCCGTCGTTTAGATACAACAAACACGTCACTTTTCGCTTGTTGGGAGCGCCAGGGTTGTCGTAGTGGCACGGGAAACAACCTCCGTGTCCAGCGTTGCGTTGCAACTTGAGCGTCCGATCCGAAGTGCTGAACTGCAAGTCGTATTGAGGCAAATACTTTGTCAAAGCATCCGGCAACTCCGTTGAGTGGAACAGTGCGTCTAGTTCGGGCACTTTGGTGCGCAAGGAAGCATCGTGTAAATCCACTTCGAAGATATGCGGCTTGACGAAGTGGAAAGCTTGCGGTTTGCCATCCGTTCCCTTCTGTGTCAGTGCGAATTGCGTCTTGTTCGGCTGGAAATGGTTCTGGTCGTTGAGCCACCGCATCTCCTCAAGCAACGCACTAGCCCAACCATGGCCGAAACACTCGTCGATGACCACGTATCCCTTCTCGTCCAGTTGTTCACATGCTTCTTTGGTGACTTTACGATGCAAACGCTCGTAGTCGCGCGTGAACGGCTCC
>NW_008649052.1:309521-310063 GCF_000247585.1 Phytophthora nicotianae INRA-310
CGACGGCACCTTTCGATGTGCACCCAATAACTTCATGCAATGCGTCTCAATTATGATCTCTGATCGATTCAGTAAGGTGTTTCTTCCTGTGATTCATGCGCTCACTACGTAGATGACTACAAAAACGTACCTTAAACTACTTCGTTGTGTCCAATATTTAGTTGGAAGCAAACTCGTTCCGAAGAATGTAGTATGCGACTTTGAGGGGGCGCTTATTGGAGAGATCCGTACGTTCTTTCCGGATGTCCGCATTATAGGCTGCTTATTTCACTTTAAGCAGGCATGACGCCGCAAAATGAAGCGACATGGGCTATCAAATCAAAAGGCCAAAGTGGCTATGACACCTAACGTGTTCGACATATTAACAGTCGTCGACCCCAGTAAAATTGACGTTCAAGGAATTGCATGGGTGAAGTCAAAGATACGCCAAACATGTGAAGCCAAGAAATTAGTTTATTCTCAACGCAAATGGCGAACCTTTTGAGGATATTTTCAGCGCACCTGGATGAATGCATATTCACTTACGTTCTGGAACGTATACG
>NW_008649053.1:0-450 GCF_000247585.1 Phytophthora nicotianae INRA-310
GAATATGACAAGAGGAACCTGGAGCTGAAGTGTGGATATGCAAATGAGTCGAGTGTATCAAGTGGATTAGCGCTAAGCTAGACATGCAATATCAAAGAAGCCTCGGGCTTCTACTCGACTTGAGACCTCGGAATGTCTTCATGGGAAGTCGTCCGAGATGTTGTACTGCCCCCGCTCAGTCTCGTCCAGAAGCCGGTCCTTCAAAGCCTGCGAGAGATGCTGGGTCCGGGCTTCGTCTGAGTCGCAGTAGTTCCACTGCACACGAGCCGGCTCAGCACGGTCCACGAGCTCCAGCTGGGATTGCAGCGTGATCCGGTTGCCCGAGTCATCCACGTGAAAGGGATCCATGATCACCCAGAAGCAGACCTTGGACGGGTATGTCCAGACCCCGGGCTCCTCGAACAGCGACTCTGGAAATCCATCCCTGACCAGCTCATCGATAAGGCGCTT
>NW_008649053.1:21076-22493 GCF_000247585.1 Phytophthora nicotianae INRA-310
AAGATCCGTGACCTTTATCAAGTTCACGCTTCACCACTTCTTGTTGCAGTATCAAACAATTTTGACTCGTGAGTGACAAGATGCAAAACATAAAACGATGGGGCGAATTTCTCGGTGATTTTCCGAATCAAAGACAAGAGGGTGCGAACTTAAGGATTACTTGCTTCTCTGTTTATTATTCGAACATCGTCGGTATCCCTTATTCTCATGATAGACCAAATAAAGCCTATCAAGACTTACGGTAATATATTACTGTAATTTTTTACGTAGACGCATACTGGAAAAAATTAAAGATAGAAAGCATGCTTCATTATTTTCTTGATTTTGATATCAATCATAATTGTGTCCAGTTTTTTTTACGTTGTACAGAGAGGTTTTCTACTATATAACACTGTTATACACGGGGATTCAGTAACGAATTATTCATTTTCTGCTAAATGTGATCTAAATGATGATTTTACCATTTTTTTTTACCTAACTAATACTATTAATTCGTATTTATATAAGACCAAGCGCCCGCGTAGCGGGCGCCACGAACGCTAGTACGCAGGTACATAAAATTGAATAGCGGGTCAGAGAAACTCTATTTATATTAAGTTAACTATAGAGTCTTGATTTTTCTGTAGGCTTCTGCCTTTAGGAAACGGTGCATGGTGGGCTAGTTATTCTCACACAACGCCACGTCTGCTGCTTGTGGGCTTGAAGCCCAATTTCTGGGGAGCTATATGCTCAAATTGTTGGTATCTTGGTGGCAATATCTTGAACGCGGAGGTCGCCAGTTCGTTGCGCTTTAGTAGTGGTCTTATATAATCACCAGGCCCAGCACGCTGCGGCAGTACGATGGTCTTAATCGTAATCGTTGAGCACGTTGTCACTTCCGTGCTTGACACTAGAGCTCTTTTTCGGCCCCAGGTGGAGGGAGTTCACGTCCTAGAAGATCCTCCGAAGAGGCGCAGCCCTGAGTCACTTACGCACAATCGCGAAGTGTAATAAATTTGAATAATCAGTCTGGCGATAATCAGGGTTGGATCCAAGATAACATCGGAGATAAACTAAGAAAAAATCATTCCATGTTCCGTTAATAAAAACTAATGCTGGTAAACACTCAACGAGCCACAACAGCGGCAGTCGGAAATGCATCATTTATTTTCTACTCTCACTTCGCAATTTTCGTTCTCTCGCGCAACCTCCCAACCATTCAGCTTCCTAATGCGTCTAACTATCGTCTTTGTGTTGATCGCGGCAACCTTCCTCGCGGCCAGTGATGCTACCGTGGTTGACCAACTCTTTTTGAGGACCAACCACGTCTACCGTACGACTACTGCTGCGGATGTCGAAGAGAGAACTATCCCTGACGATGCCTTGATGGCGTTGGTTAGCCGTTTTAACCTGGACTGGAAAGCATTCAAGGTCAATG
>NW_008649053.1:22693-23920 GCF_000247585.1 Phytophthora nicotianae INRA-310
AAACACCTCTCGAATAATGTGCTTTGTAAACGTAATGCACCACTCAATATCGTTTCCTTTCCGTTGCGACGTACAAAAGAAAATTATAGGAAAGAACTTGCCCCGACAATCTGAAAATCCAAATACGAATACAGGGAATTTTTGCTTGTAGGAACCAAAATGTTGTCGTCGTGCTGGGAGTCACAAAGTATTATCATTCTCTTGGGATCGTCACGTATATTTTCCAAGTTGTCAAGCATATACTGGCTACAAAGGCCAATCACTGGCTGAACTGCATCTCTTTCGTGAGCCTTACGCCATTTTTTGGTGTGGCTCTGTACTTGATTAAGGAGCGGCGGAGGGCCATCGAGCGTGAGGCGGGATATTTTCTTGCAAATAATGCCAAACAGAGCCACAGGGGTGATCGATGCGTCTTCGGCGAGCCGCTCGTCAATGCACGTCTTCATGTTAGTCGTCAACACTGGCAGTGTTGTTGTCGGAGATAGTGCAGTTGTATCTAACATTGCATGTTCGCCATCGGCCGATACAGTTGCCAAAATGCTCATTTCGCACGTTAATATAAGGTATCGACACGGACATTCTACGTCGCTCAGGTTACATCGCGCTGACGTGCACTTCGTGATAATTCTGCGCATGGTATGTCGTGTCATCAGCGTTTCGTCATCATCAAAACGGGCGTGGTCCAACGTGCATCTTTCTGGTGTATTTCGTTGACGAGTACGACTTGGCAGCGAATCCACATATTCATCCAGTGTCATTTCGCAATTCGTGGCTGAATTCCATATCTCTATCCACGGTATTCTCCGTCCACTGTGGTTAGCTCGATTCGAGTCCATAGAATTCTGTAAAACATGAATATAGCCTTAGTATAATTGTTGCACGTGAAATATTAAGCATATAGGAGAGCGAGTGAAGCGTACCATCGTTGCCAGGTCGCTTATTCTGCAAGCAGGCTTTTGAATGTGATGAGCGAAACAAAGAATACCTCCCGACGCGCTATAATTACTTTTATTAATGCCAGAAACTACCAAAGCGCAACTTAAACGTCCAAATCACTAGTAATTCAGTCTAATTAGATGGTGAGTGATTCCATCCGATGCTATGGTGATGGGTTCCAATTCTTTGGTGATCGTGTCAACATGGGTGGTGTAAGGTTACCTCACTCTTATGAGGAAGCTAGCAAAAAAAGTATTCCGGACAACTTGACCTGGATAGACGGTTGATAGG
>NW_008649053.1:24640-25919 GCF_000247585.1 Phytophthora nicotianae INRA-310
TTTGATCTCAACAAGTACAGATTTACTAACCAACTCAATCACGCAAACGTGGGGGCTCTTTAGGCAAGCTAAGTCGATCAAGAGCGTACTTTACCACGCATAGCTCGGTTTCGGCGTAGGCTATATATTAATTATTGAGAGGGTTAAACACGCGAATAACTGAGCTATGAATCGCTTGCACATCGGTGGTGGCTGCTGGGCAAATATGTGGCGGGCCATTATGAAATGGCCAGACTTACTTGCTCCGCTGCATTCAACGGCATACCCGATGAAGGAGCTGTCGTGTGACATCGCGATTAATACGGCACAGATTTTAGTGACAAGTATGATTGTGTTCCTATTCGCCACAACTCGTAGCAATGCTGAAACTTTTCTAAGTCACGTTGGACGGGATGGAGAGGATTTAACTTACATCATTGACGCGTTGTCGGTGATTCTGCGTATCATCATCGTCGTCGTCCCAGTGGTCATCGCCTTCGTTTTCAAGGATCATTTTTTCACCGAGTTCGCCGACTTGTGGGAGCCTCCTGCATCGCCATGAACAGTATCTTGCTCCCGACTGTCTTCTACCGCATTAAGACGTGGGAACGCATTGCTATCTACAAGAAGGTAGCGGCTGGTACTGTTATTGTGACGTGCTACATCATGTACACGGCTGGTAAGGCACTGTTTGCCCCCACATAGAACGGCGCACAGTTCCCGTACTGTCACGCCGAATTTTTGAACACAGTCTACTACAACTACTCGGCGGTGCATCTAGAGTAAGCGTTTTCTTTCTTGGACACTACAATTGGAATAACTGGAATACACAGCGCCGTCAACAAAGTCTCTCGGATCGATGGCTATCTTGATCGACTTTCTGGATGTTACTCGAGATAGGGCAATATATAGCTGTCCGTGTGCGAATATAGGTGTTTCCAGGTAGATACCTACGTGGTGAATTGACTGACCTTGCGCCTTGTTAATCGTTATCGCAAACGCTGGTACTACCGGGAACTGCTTACGTCAAAGGATAAACGGAATTTCTTTATCCTCGTCATCGTTCAGAAACACGATACGCGGGATAAACACGCGCTGTCCACGTCGAGGGGCCAGACATTATAGTCGCGTCAATGCATTTCTCTCGCAAAGACACCAATTTCCGCTAATAGCACCAGCAATGAAAATAATTATAATTACCATTTTGCACCAGTTAGCCAGTACGTTGACTGCTAAGTTCGCATTCATATAGATAGCGGTGCAAAGGTGCGTTTCATGTCGTAGTTGGAATACACGACTA
>NW_008649053.1:27201-28122 GCF_000247585.1 Phytophthora nicotianae INRA-310
TTTTTTTTTGTTCGGCCAAGCTAAACGATTGTTGTATTTTTTGTGGATTATAAGTACGCTGTGAGCTATACGAAAGCCGTCAACTCCCCGGACCTATAACCAACGGTGCGAATCGCCGCTGTGATGCACCTGTAATCAACGACGCCAATTGCCGTTGCGGTAGATGTCTTTGAAGTACCAATCGTAAACCTTTTTGCGATTCGTCTCGCTGAGACCTTCCAGCTTGTCCCAAACTCTTGAAGGCGAGAGTTTTTGCTTTCCCCAATGATCAAACTGTTTGCTTGTTTTGCCACTGACCAAATCACGTAGTTTGGAAGCGTTAATTCTCTCTTCGTCAACATCACTGTCGTCAACATCGGCATCGTCGTCTTCAGATGGCTTCTGTCTGCGCAGGAACCGCTTGCCATTGTTGTTGATGTCGCCGAGAGTACCATCAATCGGATCTACCAAACCCAACGAAGTCTTCGTCGAGAGAGAGTTTTGATCAGCGTTGGTAGCGGCGCTGGCGAAGCTAACCGCAACGGCGGCGAGTAGGACAACCGTCACGCGCATGATATAAGCCTTCTTGTTCTTGGTACTTGCGAAACTGTTGACATGAGCGCTAGGTGGTGAAATGCAGAATGGAAGTAGCAATGTAGTTGCGGCTAGCGGCTAGCTATAAGGGTGTAAGTAAACGGAATACAACCAGACAGTGATGCCACGGAAACGTCGTTATTGACGTAAAGCACTTGAGATAAAACTCGTGATAGGATATACTGTAAGCGTCTCAGGCTGGCATTGCATTGGGGGCATGCCCTTCTTACTAAACAAAAATACATTCCAAATCCGGAACTGCGAGTTACTTTTTTTGTAAGTACGGCAAATACAGTCGCAAATGCATGAAATCTGTAAAAGGGTCATTATTATCATTGAGAAGCATGT
>NW_008649053.1:28921-30234 GCF_000247585.1 Phytophthora nicotianae INRA-310
ATCAAACCGAATTCTCTGCGGTGAACTCGCACGTATTGGTTTATGCCAACAGCAAGCGATCCCTACGATGTTCCGAGACTATTTTCGGCGTCGACAGAGTTGACGAGGACGACGAGGGAGAAGTTGACAGTGTTGATGATGAAGAGAGAGGGGGCAAAACGCTGGCTCAAAATTTTGCCAAGTGGCATGCGAAAGTAGAAAGCGCTGACGACGTTTATTACCAGAGGTTCATGCTCGAGCTTATCGTGCGGAAAGCATACAAGAATGGCAACTTCAAGTCCCTGAATGACAATGGGTACTACCGTAAATGGGCGGCTTACTCGGCTTGGCTCAAGAGTAGAGGCTACAAGTAACATACAGTTCGCCAAGCGACCAAACGTGGAGCCATGAAGACCTGGAATAACACGCCAACAATAGAACATTCTTGGCCTCAGTGCATCAAAACCTATAAGAGAAAGGCTGCTGAGTATGACTGCTGAGTAAGACTGCTGTGTGTTGCACGAAAGTACATTTCGTACAGTTCCGTGTACGTGTATCCGGAATCCTAGTGCGTCAATAGCAATCTGCTTAACTATTTTGTGACGTTCGACTTCGCTTCGGCACCGCAGTTACAAAGTTTCCAGTTTACAAATTGATCAGACGAGGACTAACCCACGAAACTACATGAGCTATGAGTACTACCTGAGCTAAGAGTTTGATCAACTGGAGTTAGCTGGATGGACAGTCTAACGTATCTTATTTCATTAATGGAAATGTGTATCTGACGCACGGTTATCTGAGTCGACGTCTATGAGTTTACAATATTTGAATGTTCGTGACTGTAAGTACGTGAGCAGTGTTGTGCGAATGGAGAAGCGTCGACCATAGAATGCCAAGAGGTATGTCACTAACACAGGCAGATACAAGGTGTATCTTTTGCGAGACTTTTTGTATCTGTAGTACGGAAGTATGAGATACTTCTACTTTACCATAGCTGTATTAATATCTGCCAAGTTACACCGTCTATTCAGACCTTGCGTTTCGTTTTACGATATGGGGCAGTCGTAATACATGACAGCCGTCCTAGTCTAAAGCATCATGTCTAGCATTTGGTCCACAAAATCAGTGTAGGAACCAGACATGTATTTGAGGATCGTATAGGACCATCGCTATAGTATTAGTATTCCCACTTGCACACACACACACATATTTCCTTGCTACCTTGTCTTCTTTTTTGCAGCCATTCATCAAGTGAGCTACACCAGCATCACATTGACAGGCCCACTCTAGCTTTTATATTTTAATATATCCACGAAACGCATTTCAATTTCCAC
>NW_008649053.1:31497-33482 GCF_000247585.1 Phytophthora nicotianae INRA-310
GAAGAAGTCTGATGCTTACCAACGGTGTGGTCCGTTGTGGGATATGTATATTTCTCGAAACTGAACGACGAGCGTTTCTTTTAAATTATCCCAGATGTTATCTTGAAAGCATGAATCCAATTGCTAGAATGAGTATGGAAGTTGCACGTGCAGTACAATTGTACGGTAAAAATGATATTGTTTTCCACCAGGTGGTGGAAATACCGGAGCACCTGGAAGTAGTGGAGGTTAACTTATCTATTGAAATGAGTACGTACTGTGGCTTGCACTCCCCAGACCCGCGGTAGACAAACAATGTACTGGAGAGTCCAAATGGGAAATTTCCATTCCCAATTGTACCTACGTATGTTCATGCCAGTCCTTGTGGATGTGTATATACACTCTTCAAGCGTGCACTAAAAGTATATTTCATTACTGGATAAATTGGACCAGATACCGGATAGGAAAATATACGTCTTGTTTTACGCAGTCACTGGACGTTATATTGCCATCACTTAGTGTTTTAGTGTTTTATTACATGATGATACACCGTGACTCTGAGGGCACTAAATGACGACAATACATGCCCAAACAACCAGTGACTTCGCACACGCTTTTATCGAATACATGTATTCGAAATAAATATTTAATGTGCAGTACATTTTATTTGCAGTGGGCTATTTTCATAAAATTGTACCAAGTTTAATTACAAGTTATTGAGCCATCGGTTCGTGGTCTTTGATTGGCTGAAGATTGTGTACATCTTACAATAATGTAAGACGTACACATTTCTTGGGTGTTTGCGACGATTCACAACTTGCGAGCGATTCTCTATCCCAAGCAGCTCAAGTCCGTTGATGAATGACAATTGGATACTCTAGCGTATACTATATTTAAGTACAATATACCGCCACACAGCCACTGATATTATAATCGATACATAACAAACCAAGGTTTGGCTCTACAGGAAATTTATTACTCCCGCAGTCGACGCTCTCAGTTATAATAGGTGTATGCAATCGCTATCTAGAGCACTACCTAGAGATGTACAGGTACTAAGCGTACCTGTTAGAGAGTTGCATCTCTGACTCTATGTAGGTTGTTATTTTTCTCTAAACCCACGCACCCCGTCTTGCCACGTGGGAATCTGTATTCCACTACCAGTGCCGAGCGTGTTGTATTCTTGTATGCATTCCGTTGGGTGGTGGGTGTCCCAAGGTAGGTTACAAGGGAGTTTTATCGTGAGAGACAGAAACACATTCCAAATCCGGACCTGCGAGTTACTTTCTTAGTACGTATCGCTAACACAGGGGCAAATAAATGCTACCTGTAAAAGGTTATTATTACAATTAAAAAAAACCTGTTGGAGGTTTCGCTTGAACAAGCCAAAAATGCATCAGATAGCATTACCTTTGGAGGATACACAGCGAATTCCAAACACCACATCTGTCACAAATATGTTAAATTGCGCTCTTACTATGTGTAGTAATGAGCAGACATTATTTCTCCGCGGAGCAGTGGCCTTACAGCGTTGCTGTAACGTAGAAACTGCACAGATTTACGCAACTGGGACTTCTTTACTACATCTCAAATATGCAAACCCGTCCAAGATCTTTAGAAAATACCAAAGGGGGAGACTCAGCCCAAAGAGCCGCATAGTCATCAATGATGACTACGCTGGCTCACCATTCACCATTCCCAGTAAGTCGCGCAAGCAATGATGATAACTGTACGCCGCGGCTTTGTCACAACAATCTCTACCAAACTAACAAATAAGAAGGGGTCAGCCCAAAGAGCTGGCGTCGTCATCAATGATGACTTTGATGACTAATCCTTCCCAGTAAGCCACGCAATCAATGATGATAATTGTACGTCGCGGTTTCGCCACAACAAACTCTTAGATAATAACCAATGGGAAGGGGACAGCCCCGAAGTGCTTCAATCACAATTGACAATGGTGGAGGATGTGCAAGAAATTACATTCCCAACATAAATTACCGCTGAAT
>NW_008649053.1:35952-37163 GCF_000247585.1 Phytophthora nicotianae INRA-310
AGGAACTAACGAAAGGAACACGCACAAGTCTAGAAGAAACCTCCAACGTTCACAGCGCGGCTCGAGTATCGATGTTGCCTTCCACACTCGATTTAGAATGAAACGCAGGGGCTACGATAACAGGTGTTTCTGGGCATTATCGGGTACGGGTAAACACAGTGGTGGATTTACGCACTGAAGATCCAAGCTCACAGGTACGACGCTGCAAACGAGAGTGTTGGTCCCCTTGCTGAGCTCGCCTGATATGCAATAGCTATTTCAGAGGATGAACTCTCGCAGAGCGTTACTAGACGAAAACTACTCGATGATCTCGAACGACAGTTGGATTAACAGGAATTCAGCTAGTTTGAGGTATTCTTCCATATAAATAATGCGCTTGGTTTGCAAACTGTTAGCAATTGCTATTTACCGCTGAAGTTTGATAATGGGGTGGTCATCCATGCGTGTTGTTATGGACTTAATGTATTGATAGCTAATGTATACTTCAAGTTCTTATTTGGGGGCACCAAGTACATCAATGCTCATGTGTTTTCGCGAAAGAAGTACCACCATCATAAATGGCTATATTATCGGGTTAAGCTATGTCAAGACTCGTGGTGCCGACCCGTGTGTATCCAGACTTCACACGGGAGCTATGGCGCGCGCCTCCTTCCTCCACTAAAAGTAACTTCTTCATCCACATGTCAACTGTTAGGAATCTACTTCTTCTAGAACATCAGTACTATTGCGTGCAGGGGACGGCGCGTCGATTAAACGGTCTTACGATAGAAATCAAGAGGTGAGAGTGGTGGGGCGGAGGCTATAGGGGAGACATGAATGTTGAGAACGAAGCACAGGTGCATGTTTCCATGTGGTTCTCATGTGCCAGCCACAATTAACTAGATTTCGGCAAATTTTAACTTGGAGCGAAAGTATTCCGGAGTAAGACGATAGTATATTTAAGCTTCTAGAATAAGTAGAGCTTTGGCTTGGTATCCTAATGTGAAAAGACGGGCTTGTATATCTAACGCAAAGATAGCTATATCGGCGTAAAGGTAGCTCCCCCCGTTAATGACCACTGTGTCTAATGCGGTTCTCACCGGAAAGAGTGATACACATCTCACTTAGGACGCTTCTCTCCTCTCACATCAAATACCCTCTTAAAAAGCAAGGTTCAACGAACCAATCCTTCAATAGCTGAAGAGGTTGCTAGGTTGTGTCGAATACCTGTC
>NW_008649053.1:41553-42393 GCF_000247585.1 Phytophthora nicotianae INRA-310
GTACGGAACAAAGCACCGCTAATTTTGACCAAGTTTCGCAACACACTGCAATTTAACAGCAGAGGAGACCCAACCAAAGACTCAATTCTGGCAGCACTGGCTTCCGCGCCAGATAATTCCGCGCTGAACTTCGGTGCTGTAGATGCTTAATACTTTATCTCTTGGATTTTGTCAATGTGGAACAAGAATGGAGAGTATCATTCACTTTCAACCTACGCGGGTCATCACTCAGTACTGTACAGTCTTTTCCGTGATTACCAATATACAATGTCACCTCAATTAGAACGGGAGCTGAGCTGTCATTTCAAAGGCCTTCAGCATCGAATAGCGAGTGCTATTAGCAGCGGAGATGGCCCTATCAAAATCAAAGTTGGTAAGGATCCGATGACGTTCAGTCTATACCGCAGTATTGCGATGGAAATGATGAGATCGCGCGAAATAAGTTTTGCGAGGGCGTTTCTAGTACTATCGTGGGAACTGATGTCTCGATCTGCCAACACTGTATCGCTGTGCTACAATCACATGGAGTGGGGAGAGGACGCACTAAAAGTGTTCTTTGCTCACATGATGAATGACCAACGAGGCACACGCCCTCGAGACCCCCCGGCACATTTACACGAACCCACCGATGCCAGAGGTCTGCCCAATTCTCGTCATAGGTACGTACACATCTACTATATTGCCCCAATTCTAATATATTATCATCTACACATCGATAGGCCTCTACGGGATGGTATATGGCGTCGATTCAAACGTGAACCAAGTATATCCTGGAAACGACCAGTACGACCGCTTCCAAAAAATACTTCGTCGGGTGTTAGAGTCCCCTGGTCTGAAAAA
>NW_008649053.1:45534-47279 GCF_000247585.1 Phytophthora nicotianae INRA-310
ATTCGGCTGGTGATATGCTTGTTGGTCACACGGTGTCCGGTTTGCCAATCCATAAATCTGAGTTTGCAATTCTTCCACCCAGGTTTAAAGGCGAGCGATATCAAGTTGAGACGGCAAAATGAATTTGCTATCGTGGTTTGCCCCCGAACGTCTCATTAATTGGCGAATATGCTCTAGTGTCTATCGTCTACCACTACACGTACTTGAAAGAGTACCTTCCTGAAGAGCTCCCAATTTTTCAAGCGCCTTTGATGCAAAACAAGCAGAAAATTCAAGAATTGAAGAAGTTTATTATCTGTGACGAGGCCAGCAGTGAAGAGACGATCACTGTCACTGGTGTTCCATTGCACGTTGTTTCATTATCGGAATTACAATCGTGGTCGAGTTACAACGCTCGGGATAGCACAATGGTGCTTGTGAAGTTATTGAGGGTATCCGCTTAGTTTTAGACGATGCAGCGGAACACCGGGGTACTCCAAGTTGTTCCCGGGATGCAAGTACAGTACTCAACTGTCTTAAAGAGGGAGGATACCTGTGTCAATGACCTGAGCCACTAGAACGAGCTGAGCCCAATACAAGCACGGACAATATTCATTCACTCACCGCCATCTTCCCGCTACACACTTGGGGCGGGGACTTTCACCTCGTCCCCAAAGGATATGACCTGCCTGAGGGGACCGCTGACCAAGCCTGGATCTTCTGGTGTTGTGGTGATCCATCACGTTCTCTGCCCCCGTGTCGGCGATTGAAGAATGCGGATCTTCGTGACAACAAGCAAAACAAACGACTGTCAAACCTTAGTTCCTGATGAACTTGGTGGAGCAGCGGGCTGTAACACTAGGCATCGATACCAGATCACTCACCGTCGAAGAGGCCGTGTCAGCGTTCCGCAGATGTGAAGAAGTACTGGCTGTTTCTGAAGTTACTACTAAGGCACGCAAACGGCGATGCAGCCAGCTAGTCTGGCAAACAGTTACATCAATCATGCATAAAAAGGTGCGGAGGGCGTTATAATAACAATAACAACGTAACAAGGCCTTCGTGTACCTACAGCAGCGCTTGCTGAAGCTGGTCCTTTTCTTGGTTCACTTGGTGTGTGCTGCTCTCATTGCAATATTAAATGTGTACCACCTTGAATGTAATACCTCCGGTAAAAAGCCACAACCCTCCGGTAAATTCCGCACAAGTAACTTATGCGCTTTTTGTTTTTAATCAGACGTGTAGTACTATTAATAATAGTGATATTGACGGTCGCCATTTTCTTTTTTTAAATTTGACGGTTTGTTCATATAAAGAATGAATAATGCTCGGGGAAAATAAATCAAGATACTGACAAAATGTTATGGGGGATCTCGCCAAACGCTTCAATTTTGAATTGTCATTTTGAGCGTTTAAAGCGCTGGAAGTGCACATTGGCAAACCTTAATAAACTGTACACGATACTTTTTATGTGTCAGAGTAAAATAGCAAGCGTATTTTCAGGTATTACTTTTATTAACCGCGCATTCGTGCCATAATAACTTAGAAGCGCCATCTGAATTTCTGTTGCAAATTATTGCGGCGACTTTTTTGTCGTTCTCAAAGGGGAATTTACATAAGTAAGTCAGAAATAAGGACTGAGATTTTAGATGGGAGTAGTAACCAAATCTTATAAAAAAAATACTAGTACTGCTTTTGCGTCTGCAGTTTTCATAGTCAGTATAATCGTAAATACATTCGTTCCGAATTTTAATATCTAAAAGGAA
>NW_008649053.1:50979-52463 GCF_000247585.1 Phytophthora nicotianae INRA-310
CTTGAATGTAATACCTCCGGTAAAAAGCCACAACCCTCCGGTAAATTCCGCACAAGTAACTTATGCGCTTTTTGTTTTTAATCAGACGTGTAGTACTATTAATAATAGTGGTATTGACGGTCGCCATTTTCTTTTTTTAAATTTGACGGTTTGTTCATATAAAAAATGAATAATGCTCGGGGAAAAAAAATCAAGATACTGACAAAATGTTATGGGGGATCCCACCAAACGCTTCAATTTTGAATTGCCATTTTGAGCGTTTAAAGCGCTGGAAGTGCACATTGGCAAACCTTAATAAACTGTACACGATACTTTTTATGTATCAGAGTAAAATAGCAAGCGCATTTTCAGGTATTACTTTTATTAACCGCGCATTCGTGCCATAACAACTTAGAAGCGCCATCTGGATTTCTGTTGCGAATTATTGGGGCGACTTTTTTGTCGTTCTCAAAGGGGAATTTACATAAGTAAGTCAGAAATAAGGACTGAGATTTTAGATGGGAGTAGTAACCAAATCTTATAAAAAAAATACTAGTACTGCTTTTGCGTCTGCAGTTTTCATAGTCAGTATAATCGTAAATACATTCGTTCCGAATTTTAATATCTAAAAGGAAACGGCAACGTGCTCGAAAATACAGTTTATAGCCTAAATATTACAACAAAAACGATACGACGCGTATCTCCCCTCGTCTCGAGTACTAGCTCTGACGTCGCATGCTGCTGAATCAGCAGTGCTGATAGCATTAAGAGATTTTCCTGAATTCAATATCGCCCACGCATTTACATCGCCCCTGGGCGACATCCAAGAGCAATCAGGGGTAAGTACATGTACGTCCCCAACCCATGTCAACAAGTTTTGTCATTACGAATCAAACTGTCGATAGCACGCTGGACTTCATAACGACACAAATTTAGCACATCAGGACCCTAGTGTAACGTAGAGGAAGCTTGTGTTGCAGGATGCAAATTGGAAAGTGATATTAGTAAATTAAAAGTCTGCACTCTTTTGTGTCTAGACTATCTACTAACCACTCATTGCTAAATTTTTTTAGCGTTAAGCTAAGAGCACAAGGGAAAAAAGGGGGGAGGCCCATGTTACATGTCTTGATTAAAACACAAAATGACGTCAACATTTGAAGGAATTTACACAAATCCTCCCAAAACACAGGGTTTAAAGCGTCATCTTTTATACTAAAAATCATTTTTCGACTGGTTTATACAAAGTGATGACGTCAACACAGCAGAGGCCGCCTGACGTATCGGCTTTTACAGCATACCGTCACCAAAGAGCGTTAAGCGAGTGTCGTTAATCACAGGCAAAACGCGGCGGAGACCCTCGGGATAGTGCACACGCGACACTCGGCAAACAGGATACGCCGTCTGTGGCACACACACTACCAGCGGAGGCGACGGATGAAAAGCTCGCCGCGCCTACTCGCCTGGACGGTCGCTCAGCTATGAGCCAACCTCGGAAACAGATATAC
>NW_008649053.1:69026-70371 GCF_000247585.1 Phytophthora nicotianae INRA-310
TAAACTCATCCTAATTCATATCTACGGCTGCAACTTTGTTTTGGTTCCCGGATTTGCACCTGGGGTTGTCGGAATTTCCAGTTTTATCTGGACAAGTCAATTTATCGAAACTCCCCAATTTATCCCAGGCTACTATAACAGTGAAGCCCGTTCCAGCTAGTACCCACTTTTGCCTGCATGACTGAGAAATTGCAGGGGAAAACACGCATTTTCGTGTTGTCGTCTGTCGTCTAACTTGTATTGGAGGTGCACCACCGCAAACGATGTATCGAGAACGACGACGCTCGCCAATCTGACATTGACTGAGCCCCTTACAGCTGATTATATTGCAAAGTTTGATCCTGATCCTGACGCTGCAGTTGAAATGCAGCGACTAATTGCAATGATACGAGAACCGCCTTATGCTCCAGCTCAAGAAAGCCAACATTTCCGCGAATGGCTAAGTCAGCAAAAAGTTGGCCACTCCTAGGATTAATCGCTATCCAAATTACTCGATCCATCTTCGTTTTTGCTACTACATGTAGCATTAATCCAATTTGAAACTATATGTCGCTTGTGCGTGCACAGAACACGCCCGCAGCTCCATGTAATACGCTAGGAGACCTTTTGCGCGCGCCGCGCGCACCACAGTGTAAATTAGTTTATGAACGTCCCGTAAACTAACCTGTAACTCGTCCCGTAAACCGTACTAAAATCCTAAAGATTTACATAATATAATCAACGCGGATGCGTTACACCTAGGGCATTCGCCTCATATCTTCTAGGCCAATGTCCTCTTCCCAAAGCCATTTTCGTGCCGTACTGAAACGCTCTGAATAGGCACTACGGTATAAACAACATTTTCGTGTGACTTCGGAAGCTAAAAATGGTGTATGTCTCGCTTGGCATCAGCTACGGCATACGAGTCCTCGGACGCAATGAACAGCATGTCCACGCTAATTCTAACGACGCAAGATGCGATGGCGGTGATAGGAACAGGAGTCGGCGGTAGTCCGATAAATTTCGTCACTCAAAACGTTTCCAGTGGTAGTGGTTCATCAGAAGAGAGTGACGGTGCAAACGATGTTGAAGTAGTCAAGTCCGGGTACCAAATCGTGGACGTCTCTGGAGCGCAAGCTTGCGGGGGCGAGGGCTTCAATTACTCGCGATTTTGGGTCGGACCAATACCCGACGGTAACACTACCAAGCTGAACTGCGTCCCCGGTTATCGTTGCGAGGTGGAAGAATCGAGTCCGATCTTCTGGTGCAAACAGTACGCACTGCCACTGAACGGCAAGTGTGGTGGGTATCTGTTTTACGCGCTTTTCAAGTGCATCGATGGTACGGCGTGTACCATTGACCCTGT
>NW_008649053.1:73479-75059 GCF_000247585.1 Phytophthora nicotianae INRA-310
CTGTTGTGTTGTACAGATAAACAATAGCCGATCGCACAATGCCAAAGGTAGACTTCCCAGTCCCGGAGGGTTGGACAACGGTCTTGTGCTGTTCAGAATAGTATAAGAGCACTTGATTTCAGTATAGCTCAAAGTGCTGTTCAGAATAGTATAAGAACACGTGATTTCAGTATAGCTCAAAGTCCACAATACGGAGTCATCGGCTCTCCCAACAATTCCTTGCTTTCGATTGTCCCACGTTTTCTAATACTATGATCCGATTGGCTTGTGAAACATATGTCTTGAAGTACTGTGGACAAGGGCGGGCTCAATGTTTTTGAAAAATTTCAAATATCGGTTCCGCTTTGCCGCTATGGCCTCACGCCACTCATTCTTCGTTTCTGCCGCGGGCCAGCAAAGCATGGCTTCGCGATGGGTTTCAATGCTGTGTGGTCTCTACTACACAAGGACGGTTGGACGGCAAAGCCTGCAATGGGGAATCAGATACAGTACGCTGGCTGTAATGAGTATGGTGTGCCTAGTGACTGACTTGTGATTTGCTTATCATCACAGCCATAATTATCTGAAGTCCGGTCGAAAACTGAAGGGCGGCAAGCAAGGCATTGACTTCTTCAATGCAGAGGACGGGTTGTTGGTGTATGTGCGTACTGACCAGGAGCTTTGCGAGCGTCTACACATCTCCAATGTGATGGTATTCCCCCTGCATCAAGCGGGTTTGTATATTCGGGATTGTTATAGTCGGGGTTGTGGCCAGTAACTAAGGTTATGTTATTTTAGTCCAGAATACCCATTCAGCTGACGGCCGGCCTCGCGGCAAACGATTTGCACATTCCGTGCCAACAGCAGAAGGCAATACACAGCCAAAGCGTTCCAAGACACCCACAAAGAAAGCAGCAAGGAAGCCTTCAAAGAAGCCTACGAAGAAGCAACTTGTCAAGCCGGCAACGTGCTCTAGCCGCGTTTGACAAAGTCTGGTGTGAGCACAACAGTACAGATACTGCAACTACTAGTATGCTTTGATATTCATATGCTCGTCATTACATTGTTTGGTTTTCCTGTGGCCGATGGTAAAGCAGTACAGACTCCTCAAAACCAAGTCTCGATTATCGAAAGCATGCACCCCAAGCGGAGAAAAACGACACCTCGCGGTCAAGCTCCAGCAACTACCGATGGTGTCCGCTGTGGGCTCAACAATATACAAAGTCCAAGGCGAACCACCGCATTCGATGGTTGTTGTATATTGGAAATCTCCTGTTGCTCTTGTAAACAACCCCCAGCAGACGTATCTGCTTGTTCCTCAGGTTGTTTGTCGTCATGCTGTTGCAACGCTATCGCTGTTCATGAACGATTTGGCAGCCTGGTCAAGGCCCCCATCGGCTGCTCTTACTGAAGAACAACGTTTGCAAGAAATATCTCGATGCACACTTCAGGGATTTCGTGACCACTTCTGTGACGGGGTCGCACAGCACCTTGCGCTGAGGAAGTTGACATCCAAGAGTATATAAACTCTAAGTGAACGACCGTTCACGTGTCCCTGGTCTGAGGGGACGAAGTACTCACTTGAGGGTATGATTAAGACT
>NW_008649053.1:82854-94626 GCF_000247585.1 Phytophthora nicotianae INRA-310
TACCATGTACCAGGCATTACAAGAGTGACTGGTCACTCTTCATGTAACTTGGGTACACTGGGGTTTGTACCCCGTTACAACTTCCCTATGTGATCCTCGCGGTAGTTCTAAAAAGATTTTAAGATTGTTAAGAAAAATAAAAAAAAGTCGAACTACGAATCCCCAGGGATCTCAATACATACAGCGTTGCTAAAT
This sequence comes from Phytophthora nicotianae INRA-310, assembly GCF_000247585.1. NCBI lineage: Eukaryota > Oomycota > Peronosporomycetes > Peronosporales > Peronosporaceae > Phytophthora > Phytophthora nicotianae. Next base: position 83,050 of record NW_008649053.1, read on the forward strand.
TATATTCAAAATGAGAGTAGCAAATCACAGTTGACCTCGTCGATTTTTCGTCTGATCGTACAAGAAAAACCATGTTAAAAATAAGTTTTATGGCCCCCACAGCATAATTATTCACAGTAAAGACGACCAAATAATAGCGTGCTTCCCACCTCCGCGACCCCGGACTCGACATGACTGTCTTAGAATAAACTGTTCTGTCTGTAGATGTCGAACACAGTATTACCATCTTTGACTTATCTCTCTCCGCATTAAAAAGCATTTTTTTAATGGCCGTTTGAAGAGAACCACTATTTGTTATCAACTAACAATAGGCGATCTTTCTTCTTCAGCACTGCGTTCAAATTTCCCCGATACGTTGAAAGCAGCGAAGCGAAAGAGCCCCCGCCTATCGTGGTTCAATGAGGGGGAGGCGATCGCGATCGCCAAACACCTTCCCCGTTTTCTTCCGCAACTTCAGGTATATTTCGAACGCGTCAACGAGACTATCTGGCACACGTTTCTTAGTTACCGAATCCACGGTATGTCCATAGTTTTTCCAGCGCTGGAACACCTTATCGCGGTAATTCGTACTCTCCACCATTTTAGACAGCTTCAGTCCATAGAACAAATTCTCCCCGCCAGCCCTCTCTTCATTATCGTGCTCGGTCATTTTGCCTTCGTCACCCGTCGTCTGGTGGCTTCGAAGGAATCTCTTGTCCTCGCGAGGGAGAATACGCGAGGAGTGAACAACGTCCACGTTCAAAACACTGGCCTGATCGGCATTTGATACTGCTGTGCCACTTGCAAGGAGGAGGGCCGCAAAAACCACAAGGGTCATGTTGAAGAGACGCATGACTGGCTGGGTCTTGAAGCTGGAGGAAAATTGCGGAATGAGAAACGCGGTAGTTGTAGGCTGACTCCAAAGTGACGGCCCTTCTCGAGTGTCTCATGAGAGTCGGATGCTGTACTTGTGGTCTCTGGTCTCTTGTACGCACCAGAATGACATGTCCGTGAGGAATTTGCATAATCCAGTACTAGTGTACTGAATTTTAGGGAGATGGCCATATAATATGCAGTGTTTCAGCACCATTATGCTGGTTATTACTGTCCTCAACGTGCCATGGTGCGTTCACGCAAACTCTTCTTATAGCGTTGCTGTAACGTAGAAGCTGCACAGTTTTACGCAACTGGGACTTCTTTACTACATCTCAAATATGCAAACCCGTCAAAGATCTTTAGAAAATACCAAAGGGGGAGACTCAGCCCAAAGAGCCGGCATAGTCATCAATGATGACAACGCTGACTCACCATTCCCAGTAAGTCGCGCAAGCAATGATTAACTGTACGTCGCGGCTTTGTCACAACAATCTCTACCAAACTAACAAATACGAAGGGGTCAGCCCAAAGAGCTGGCGTCGTCATCAATTATGACTATGATGACTAATCCTTCCCAGTAAGCCACACAATCAATGATGATAATTGTACGTCGCGGTTTCGCCACAACAAACTCTTAGATAATAACTAATAGGAAGAGGTCAGCCTGGAAGTGCTTCAATCACAGTTGACAATGGTGTAATTCAGTTAGAGGATGTGCAAGTAAATTACATTCCGAACATAAATTCCTGCTGATTCTTATCTTCTCATTCTCGAAAACACAAAATCGATCTCGAACCGGCAGAGTATGAATCGCGGCGTAGGCGGCAGTGCGTATGCAAGCTCTCTAGATACATACGTGTTGGGCTAATTCGATAGCACTATGCGGTCTCGATATCTACAGGTTTTGGACCTAGAGAATGCCGGTGATAATGCAGCTAAAGGAGAGGAACTAACGAAAGGAACACGCACAAGTCTAGAAGAAACCTCCAACGTTCACAGCGCGGCTCGAGTATCGATGTTGCCTTCCACACTCGATTTAGAATGAAACGCAGGGGCTACGATAACAGGTGTTTCTGGGCATTATCGGGTACGGGTAAACACAGTGGTGGATTTACGCACTGAAGATCCAAGCTCACAGGTACGACGCTGCAAACGAGAGTGTTGGGCCCCTTGCTGAGCTCACCTGATATACAATAGCTATTCCAGAGAATGAACGCTCGCAGAGCGTTACTAGACGAAAACCACTCGATGATCTCGAACGACAGTTGGATTAACAGGAATTCAGCTAGTTCGAGGTCTCCCATATAAATAATGCGCTTCGTTTGCGAACTGATAGCAACTGCTATTTACCGCTAAAGTTTGAGCATCCATGCGTGTTGTTATGGACTTAATGTATTGATAGCTAGCGTATACTTCAAGTTTATATGTGTGGGGAACACCAAGTACATCAATGCTCATGTGTTTTCACGTAAGAAGTATCACCGTCATAAATGGCTATAATATCAGGTTAAGCTATACAACGGCTCGCAGTGCCGATCCTTGTGTCATCAGAGTTCACAGGTATGTACACACGGGAGCTACGGCACGTGCCTCCTTTCTCCACTAATGGTAACTTCTTCATCCACATGTCAATTGTTAGGAATCTACTTCTTCTAGAACATCAATATTATTGCATGCAGGGGACTTAAATGGTCTTTCGATAGAAATCAAGAGGTGAGAGTTGTGACGCGGAATCTATAGCGGAGACATGAGTGTTGAGAACGAAGCACAGATGCATGTTTCCATGTGGTTCTCAAGTGCCAGCCACAATTACCACTAGATTTCGGCAAAAATCGAGATGGCAACTTGGAGAAAAGTATTCTGGAGTAAGACGTTAGTATATTTAATCTTCTAGAATAAATAGAGTTTTGTCTTGTGATCGTAATGTGAAAAAAAACGTGCTTGTACAGACGATCCTCTCGGTATTGATATCTCCATTAGTGATTCCATTCGGATAAGATGCTTGAGAGGTCCTACCGATGACGGTTTGCATACAAACTTAAGTCAAATCCACCTCTATCCTCTCATTAGTGAATAGTGATGCAAAACTGACACCTACTATTATTTAGAGGTGTTTAACTATTGACTTTGTCCATTTTGTTCAGGGCGACAGAAGAATGATAAAAGTGACACCTGCTGCTTCCTTCCGCGCTTTCGGGTTAACTCCTCTCTAAACGCTTATTGCATCGTACGAAGACCGGCTAGCGCTCGTGGTGGCATAGACATTGCATCAGCATTGATAACCAGTTTTGCCACCCATTGAAGGCGTTCCTGGAGTTCCTCGACACTCAAGGAGAACGCCTCACGGGCACCAAACAGTGCCGCCTTGGCACAGTGTAATCTCGGTAGCACTGTAAAAACTTGTCACCACAGCAAAGTGCTGTGGTGGCACAATAGACAGGTTAGTTTATGCACGATGCAGGAAGTGCGCAAACGAGGGGCGGCTAGGGCCAAATTGGCCAACCAGCACCCGTTGTGCCGAGAAGTGGCACACATCACTTCTGGGGCCTACAATCTCAGCCTCCAGAACACCACGCAAGCATGCCGAAGCGCGTATGCTGGAATGAGCGCGCTGTGGACGTCGACGCGTCCGAAGCCGACGCTGTGTTGGACAGCCTCAAGTCTTTTGACATCGACAAGAGTCAAACCATGGCGTGCACGCTGTGTCCAGACGCCGAGCACAAAATGCGGTGCCACCTGCTCGTCTGTGGCTCACAGGCTTGCTGTGAGGCAAGCGAGCTCAAGTGTGCGTGAAGAGGGAAGATCGTGACGTGCTTGGAGACCGAGCACGCCTCGATCTTCGAGTTCGGCTCGCACAACACCGCCGTGTCTTCTCCCAAGAAGAAGAAACTATCGTCTACGCAAAAGACCTTTATCCTCGAGTTGGCGGACAACCATCTCCGTCCTATGCGCATCCGACACGCTTTAGCGCGTAAATTTGAGACGCCACACGAAGACCTGCCTCTCTTAAAAACAGTCCAGAATTTCGTCAACCACTACGCCCGAACTTACATGGAGAACCACGACCGTGTTGCCGACCTCAGAGCCTGGGTACACCAGCGTGCGTACCACGACTCTGAGGCGATGACAGAAGCGTTCACATTTGGATGGCAACTGGACAACGCAGGCAAACCGGTCGTCGGCAATGGCTCCGACGAGAAACCCTTCGTAGTGGGTATCTCGACGAAGGCATTGATGCTGAGGCTCATGGTGCCAGCCCAGAGCTTCATTTTACACCTTGACGCGACTTACAAGATGAATCAGTGCGAATATCCCGTACTAGTGGTCGGGATATCCGACCGATCGCGTCGATTCCATTTGGTTGCGCTGTTTGTGATCTCGCAAGAGACACAGGCAGTTTTTCAGCAGGCCCTGATGGCCCTACGCCGTCTGTATTACTGGATTACTCAAAAGGATCTACTGGTACGCTATGCAATGGCTGACGGTGACAAAGCGCAGTGGAATGCGCTTGCTGCCGTCTTTGGCAACAATCCTGAGTACACATTTCTAATGTGTTTCTTCCACGTTATGAAGAAGGTGCAAGCGGCTATCAAGCCACTTTCCTCGCTTGAGGCAGTAGCCATTCTACGTGAGCTATACGATTTTCATTTCGCTAGGACCGAAGAGGCTTTTCTGGGACTGCAGAACACCGCTTTAAAACGCTGGCTGGAGAACGAGCGATTAGTTCCATTTGCTAATTACATGTGGGGCCAATGGTTAACTGGCCGGTTTCAGAGGTGGCAAGCTTTCGCGACGCCCAGTGGCTTCGCGACGACGAATAATCCCGCAGAGACCTTCAACGCCCTGCTAAAGCGGGATTATACGTTGCGTCGCCGCTTAAAAGTGGGGTCTTTACTACGGGAACTGGAGGCCTGCTGCCAAGACCAGTCCAGTTCAGTGCGTGCGTTTGAATTTGGCATCATCCCGGCTGCAACGCTCGCACGGCGAGTCGCCGAGCTGGTCCGCGCTCGCTATTTAGGTCTTGCCCAAGGGCAAAGCGTTGACTCGCTCGCCGCTAAATGCCCCAGCGTCGTTCGAGTCGTTTCTATTATGGCGCCTCGCGTACTCGTTGCCCCCAACAAGCGCAGTGAGGAAGGGATTGCGGTGACGGCACAAATGGGCGCCAACTACGCCCGCATTGAACTGGAGGGACAGCCCTCCGGAGGATGGCCAGTCAACGTCGACACCCAGTGGTGCCCATGTAACTACTGTTTCGTATTTGGCAGTTGTGTCCACGTGCTATTGGCTCTGCGTGCCACAGCGCACGTGGACAGTAGTGGCAGAGATATTTTAGTAAGCAGGAGCAAGCGTAAACGCAAGAGTGTCCCCGTCCTGGAAGGAGTTGGTCGCCCTCGTACCGTCGGACCAGCTCTCAGCCTTCTGTGACCCAGCACTGTGTATATTGCATGGTAGTCGTGTAGGAGCTTAGCTATATGTAGCCTAACGTTGGTCAATGTTAATGCAAATGAGGGTTTTTCTTTAAATTGACGTGGAGCATGATAAAGGAGTTGAAGTTCTTTCATTAATTAGTTATTACGTCGTTGTAGCAATTTTCCGCGGATGGATCTAATGGATATCATAGTATGAATAAAATAGCAGTTCATGACATCGCTCCATTCCCCTTTTTGCAAATTCTGGACAAGTATTACAGCAGGAAAAATTCTTGTTCGTAACGAAAATTAAGTTTTTTGAAAGAATGATAGAGATCATTCTTATTGGAATTACAATCTGAATTGAAAAAGTGATTAAAAAGTTATAAACCCGTCAAGCTCTTCTTACGCGTCATCTTCCTGCTCGCACTCTCCGTCGTCGTCGCTCCAGCAATCATCGCAGGCGCACCTGAACCACCGTTCGTTCCCGTAATGAACGGTGATCTGGGCTCCGGCTTTCACATCTTTTAGCATCTTGACGAGAACTTTAACGCGTGTACGCGTTTGTTGCTCCACGAAGGCTGCGTTCGGATCACAGGCGTGCGATGTGAAACGAGTAATAGAGCCACATTTCAGCGCATCCACGTAGACGTAGTTTTTCTTTGCTGACTTTGCGTTGTAGAGTAGCGTATAGCCACTATTTTGCTTCACCGCTTGATCTGGTTGTCCTTTAATGATGGCAGGTAATTCGGAGAGCTCGCCGCAGTACTCGCCAACCACGTCACCAATGTCAAGGTCCGTCGTAGTGTAGACGCCGAGCCCAACTCGGCCGGTGTCGAATAGTTTTAGTATGCTAAGTGTGCGTGGTGCGTTGCTGCACTTCGCACTAAGGTTGCAACCCTTCGGGGTGCAGAATGTGGCAGACGCCACATTCTTGCACACATCCCAAAAGCAGTCACCCACACACTGACAGGGATCAAACTTTCCAATGTCAGCAAATCTGACTCCATTGCGTTTGCACGTCGTTATGGCATTGATACCCGCAGGCCACGGGACTTCCTTCGCAAATTCGCGGGTGTCCTTCGCAGTAGGGTCAGGGTAGGTAGAGCGCCTAGCATGTAGATTCTCGAGCCGTCTTTTAACTTCAGGAGAGCTCAATAAAAGCTTAAATTTTACAGGCTTGACGGCCTTTGCATGGTAAATGGCGCTGCCACTTCTGGTAATGGCGCACTTGGCAAGATCACGCCGCTTACGAGATCGTGGCACATGCCACTGGCCGTTGCGTTTCTTAGGCTGGTGTCGAATCTTGGCACGCTCATAACGGGTGGGAATGGCGCGTATGTAGGCGGCATCCTGCTCGGGCTGGGCGTCTGACGCTGTGGCACCCGTCGTAGGAGAATCAGGCTGCGTAGTTTCCTCCTGAGATGAAACTAGATTTATAATCTCCTTAATAAACGTTGTTTGGTGGGTTTCCTCGCTTGTAATTGACTCTTCCGTTGCTGTGTTGTTCATCTCTTGGCTTGGCTGCGAAGTCAAGTCAAAAACCGGGGTGCTGGACGGTTCCGTGGGTTTCACCTCTGGATCCTGCGTGGATTCGTCGGACAAAGGACTCTCGGGGACAATATCCTCACGCACGGCACGAAGGGCTTCGTTCACGGCTTCTATCGAAGCATCGACGGCGGCCTCAAGCGCTTTTCGGAAGGCGCTGGACCTCGAAGGAGCGTCCACAGATCCATTCGTGAGTTGATAGGTCCGAATCTTCCGCCACTTCGTGGCCTCTGGTGCGAAGGGCTTGCCAAAGCGGTCCGCAACCCTCTTAGTCATGATATGGCGCGGAATTACGTCGCCCGTATCGAGCGTGGGTGGGTACTCGACGCCCTGCGTTGCGTCAACCCTCGTAACGAGAGCGACGCGGTGTCCTCTCGGGTCGCCACTGACAAATGCTAGGTTGTAGTACTCTAGTGTCTCCCCTGGCTGGAGCGTCTCCGGGGGCAGCTCGGCAGCGCTCAGACCAGGCATCGTCAGCTTGCGTGTGCTGGACGCTCTGGCAGGCGTCGCTGCAGTTGTCTGCGTGCTGGAGTGCCGGCGTGCAAATGATAGGCAAGTGGTGTGGCGCGATGTGGCGCACCGCTAGCGACTCCCACCACAACCCTAGCTGTAAATTTGAGTGGGGTGGTGTGGCGCACATCCACCCGAACCCTATACTACAATCAGTGCACATTCCAACCACCTCCAGAGCTGTGACGCCGCTGCGTCATGACAGCCTACCCCGCAGTGCACAGCCGTGCAGAGGCCAGAAAGGCTGCTGGTGCCTGCACTGTCCGTGCGTATTGTGGGAGATGGGTTATTGTTTTGACAGATTTCTACGTGTGCTTGTTATATTTCTCACACTCAAGTCCTCGGCGCTCACGACATGGTGGATCTTCTTCAACAGAATCACCAGCGGCAACTTCTGCATACCGGTGCCCGTTACAAGGGCTTCCCTCTATAACTGTGTTACAAAAGTTCGTCCGTGGGCTCGTCCACGATGACATTCTCATTGGGCGGGCTCCGGAGTTCCTCCAGCGACATCGGGTCCTTCGCGTGCAGGCGATCCGTCATCGCCGTCAGCTCATCTGTGATACTTACCTCCTCGTCTGGGAGATCGTAGTCAACCCATGATAGTCGAGAAGCCCCGTGTGGCTTCAACACTTGCTAAATATTGCTGCTGGCATCACATTCCAGCATTCAACGCTCCACGCCAGCGTCTGCCGCACACTGATGTTGTGCACCACGCGAACCGCAACGACGACCACCCGACTTCTAAACCCCGTCGTGTGTACCGTATAACAGGTACAGCTCCGGATAGTGATTCCTCTACATAATGATAAAAAGCAGGTTTCCAATAAAGAGAGGATCGTCTGTATATCAAATGTAAAGATAGCTATATCGGCATCAAGGTAGCTCATCGCGTTAGTGACCACTGCATCTGATGCAGTTCGCCCCGGAAAGAGTTATACATATCTGACTACAACAGGACGCTACTCTCCTCTCACATCAAATACCCTGTTAAACAGTAAGAATCAACGAACCAATCCTTCAATAGCTGAAGAAGTTGTTGGGTTGTGTCGAATACCTGTCGTCTTTTATGCTACAATCTTTTCGATATACATGTATCGCTTATGTCACTTGAATGACAATGAAACGATCATTTATGAATACACCTTGTTGCACTGGTTGCAGCAACACCAGCTAACCGAGTGTTGGCGCGTTCTGGATTTTATATTTTGGCTGTGATGAAGTTTCCACTTACTTGTTATGGATGAATATAATCACTTATCCGACCTCACTTAATTTTTGTATGGGGCATGGGGGATCATTATCGACCAATTAGCGATTTGTAATTAGTTCGACCCAATCGAAATTCTTCAATCACGTCAATCGCCTGCTTGATCGCGTAGCCTCTGCCGCTGGGGTGACTGAGCCGCTCACATCCCATTCCTTTCGGCGCGGTGGGGCGCAGCACTTCAACGGCTGCGACGGACTCACGGAACGCTGGATCTTTGACCGCGGCGCCTGGAACATGTCAACGACAAACAAGAGGTTTAATTACATCTTCAACACGAGCAGACAGGACCACATGATCGGCAAGGCGCTCAGTAGTTTTGGCACGGGCGCCGACGTGGACCTGCTGAACTTGGACGCGTTTGACGCCGAGACGCGGCTGAAGATTGCAGGTGTACAGCGGCTTCTGTTCGCAACCTGCTACAAGATGGACAGCTCCAAGTACAACATCAGTCCCAAAGTGGCGGATGTTCTTACAGCGTACCTCGTGCTGCACTACCTACTGCTGAAAACGCTTCGCTCCGGTGGGCTTGCGGTCAGGCGCTTGGAAACGGCTGTTGTCCACGCAGGGGCTGCGATCGTAGATCTTCTGGCATGGTCGTCATATCTCGCCACCTACAAGAAACCAGCGCCAACACCACGCAAAGAACCACCCACACCAATGCACAAGGAACCAAGCAACGAGTCCAAAATAATTGATCACCAACGCAGTGTGATTAACCGGTTAGTGTTGCACATCAAGCGCCAAGATGAGCGCATGGACGTCATAGAGGCTAAGCAAGAAGGGGGTACAACACAAGACACGAACAAGAAGCGTCAGCAAGAGCCAAGCCAAGAACAAGAGAAACCTAAGCGCAGACGGACATCAGTGACTCACCTTCACGCAACATGGTTTGCGTGGTACGCACGGGAGCCCTTCGGACTGGCTGATGCCCCCAAACGCCAGCGCTCGAACGCGAAACAGCTCGTGGCCTTCATGAAGCTGTTCGTCGCTGACGATCTAAAGCTGGACCCAAGCGCTGTCGATTACCGCGACCAGGTCCTCGCGCTCGGCAAGCAAGCTGAGGCTGCGGTGCTGGCATTCCTCGGCAGGTTTGAGATCAAGTTGCGCGGTTCCACGGCAGTTCGCAAGCACCTGCACGACCAATATCAGCGAGTCGCCCTCAACGACAAGATCACACGTCTCCAGCAGCTGCGCCGTGCTGCTGTCGTACAAGACCCGGATCGCCAGGATGTCCTTGAGCTTGTAGCTAATACGTAGACGCTCGCACAGGACAAAACGACGAAGATACACGTGCATGTTAGTAAACTATTAGTTATCAAAACCATGGCACCAACAACGCGCACAAGACACGCTAGATCCCTACGACCCACGCAGCAGCCCGGCATGCCGTACACGATCCATGCCTGCACCACCCTGCACGACGTGGCGCGCTTCCACCTCTGGGATGATTCATGCATGCAACACGCGGCGCTCTTCCACGTCTGGGATGACGGCGGCTGGAGTTGAACCAGCTACCTCAGGGCAAGCCCTGCGCTCTTCCGGTGAGCTACGTCGTCGGAGGGAGGGGGTGGAGGTGGAGGCGGCCATCCGTAAGGCCGATCTGCGACGTGTTCGGCCAGGAGTCGGGCTGGGAGGTCTGGGGGGTTCGGCCTGAAAAAAGACGACTGACAATTCCCCCTCTTCGTCGGCCGAGCCGAAGAGCTACTGTGGCCTTCTGTGGCTGCTGGCCAACAGCTAGCCACGTGTCTATCCACTTATGCGTGGACATCTTTAATTGGTAGATATTTCTACCAATAGGCATACACAGCAGCGACTGGTCATGAGCATGTAGCAAGCTTGTCTCACCTGAACCTCGGACACCCAAACTATGAGCGATAATATTCAGAACGATGCTCCAAGCCATCGACTGGCCCGGCGTGGACTCCTACATTGCTGCTTATGTCATGACGTACCTCGTGTGCAAACGTACAAAAGTGCACGACGGCAACTTGCTGTCGGCAAGTAGAACTACAGTCATTTTCTTCAAGGTTACTCATGCCAGTCAACCCACGGGACATTGTGCACATACACCTGATTGGTCCTTACGTCGAAGATGGGTACGGCAAAATCATGATCGAAGACGCGATACGTTGGCTCGAGGTCACTGTCCAACCCAAAAAGGACGTTCTAACTACAGCAGAGAGCTTCGACAGGCAGTGGTTCTGCCAATATCCCAGCCGAAGCAAAGTCACCTACGATTAAGGACCTGAGTTTACTGGTGACTAGTTCTTGCAGAACTACGGTATTAAGGCGAAAACCTATATCGTGAAGTGCCCGCAAGCCAATGCTATCTGCGAGAGGGCTCATCTCGAACTCCTTTACATCATCCGATGCTATAAGAATGTCAACTGAAAAAAAATCGCTACACTACGCAGCGTTCACCGCGCGTGCCAGTTAGCACTGTATCCTGAATGCATCGCCTGACCAGCAACGTTTTGGCTAGGACACGATTAATCGCAAACCGCGTCAAGCAAACTGGTGTATTGTGTGAGAGAGAAGGTTCAAAGTAATTCTCGCTGACAAAGATCGCAACAACAACAAGCGCATCGAGCAATGGTACAAGCCCAGAAACACTGTGATGCTTCGCGTCCCCAAGGCGTTTCAATCCAAGACAAAGGCTATTGCTCATGTCCCGTACACGATCAAGTCAATTCACAGTAACGGCACGGTCACCATTGACAAGTGTACGACGACGCAGCAAGTTAGCATCCGACGCATTTTCCCTTGTTAACCGCACAGATTCATGAGGACGTATGCAATGGGTGTCTGTATAATATAGATAAGTCTTGTGGCATTAAACAAGAATAAGAATGCGAGGAGATCCTGTGGTGGAATGGGATTCGCAAAATCGCGTTGCGATCCACTCAGACACACAGTGCCCTGGACTGCCGACTGACGGAGGGGGTACTCCGATAACCGTGGGGTTGCTGAGGGCTCACCTTGTGT
>NW_008649053.1:108822-110194 GCF_000247585.1 Phytophthora nicotianae INRA-310
AATCACTGACGCACCGTCGTCGACCATGAGTCTCAGGGCTGGATCGGGTCGCTTCCCATCAACCAGTTTTCTTATTCACGAAAGCCAACTGGCGCTTCACCACAATCCACCGTGAAAAAGAAGATCGAGAACGGTTTGAAATGTTGTAGTTTAAAACAGAGAAAGAGCCTCCCCGCCTATCCATACATTAAATTCATTTTTTTCCTTCTCAACTTGAAGTCGACCACCACAAGAGCGACTCACTGTCAGCCAAGGCCGTCACTTAAGTTACAGTCGACCCAAGTCTGATCCGCGTGCCTCTGCTAGCCAAGGCATGCCGTGTGGATTCATCAACACCGTTGATAGTTACGTTGCTCGTAATCTAAATAAACTCATTTTGTGTTTTAAAATAACACCACGTATTAACAATAGATAGAATTCTGTAACTCAGAGGCACAAAAGCGTTTTTAATGGCAAGCTGGCACGAAAGTATCCGGACAAATTAACCTAGATATACTGTAGATAGGGCATACTATCAGGTACAATGCGAGGCTGATGATCCATACCAAAATTTATCCGACCGGAGGACCTCTCCGACCGGTACCAAGAAAATGGTACACACTGCATAAAATTGTGCAGCGTGTCAAAACTTTTGACTGACAAACACGGTAGTTGTTGAGTGATTAGGGGAGATGTGAAAAGATGCGAAGGTCAGAAAGTCTGTTTTAAGCCTAGTCTATAGGCGCAAGGAAATCGTCTGAAACGCTCTGTGGGCTGAGAAAATCTAGCAAAGGTAAAAACGATCAAATTGGGCCGGAGCCATGTGCTCTCGGCAAGGTAAATTGACAAATGAGTCCATGATTTTCGTGGCGGGGTCCACTATTAAGAGGATCCACCCGTAGCGACTTGGAAATAACCATCCTCTTTTGAAACGCGACCAACAACAACTGAGAAGTGGCATGAGCTTGAAGTCAGGGTTGTTGGTGCCGGCAAAGCACGTGGACCTGATCTTCGGGGTCATTGTATCGTTGTCGTGGTGCTCGCGAATGACGGGACCATGCATGATGCACTCCCACTCGTCAGTTGCTCCGTAGATCGCTTTGTCGAGTGTCTGCTGCTGTTTGAACTCAAACGTCATGCAAGTTAAGGCATCTGACCGATGTTCTTTGCACCTTGAAAGTAATGAAAACAGTGACGATACTCGTAGAGTTGCATCTTTCATCGCTTTTTTGGTTGGGTAAATCAGGTTATTGTGGTCAGTGTGGACTACCTCGAACCCGAGTAGTATTGTTCAAATAATGCCGTGCGAGCTCGGTGCAGCTCTGGATTTACATATAAGTACATGACATGTACCAGAAACTTTAAATTATTATTTTTAATTTTTATCTATACC
>NW_008649053.1:111042-111513 GCF_000247585.1 Phytophthora nicotianae INRA-310
GGGTGATGTTCACAAATGTGATTTGCAGTTGCTGGCTTTAACCCCTGCTGGAAATGAAATCGTAGTTCCAGCTGACTAATTGGCACCGTGCATTGGATGAGCAGATTTTGAAATTCCGCCACGTAATCGTGGAGTGACGAATGCCGACTCAGTGCACGTAGCCGTTCACGGAGGCGATACTCACTATCTGGAGGTAAAGCGTTGGCGCATGCTATCCTTGAAAATTGTCCACGACTTCACTCGACCCGAGGCTTCACATTTCAGCGAAATTTGACGGTACCAGTTGAGTGGGGTCACTCCCAGATGAGTAGACGCCATAGTCACAAACTGAGATGACGCTTCCGTCATCTGTGGGTGATAGTACGCGTAATATTGTTCCATCGCGAAAAACCAAACCTCGAGATCTTCATTGAGATTGCCTTGGTAAATTGGTGGCTGATGCTTTCGTGCCGCTGTTGGCCAAGAAGCGAG
>NW_008649053.1:111613-112408 GCF_000247585.1 Phytophthora nicotianae INRA-310
TTCAATTTTGAATTATCATTTTGAGCGCTTAAAGCGTCGGAAGTGTACATTGGCAAACCTTAACAAACTGTACACGATACTCTGTATATGTCAGAGTAGAATAGCAAGCGCATTCTCAGGTATTACATTCCAAAATCACTTCGAAGCGCCATCTGGATTTCTGTTGCGAATTATTGGGGCGACTTTTTGTCGGGAATTTACATAAGTAACGCGCCATATCGTTTTTATTGTGATATTTAGGCTATAAATTGTGTTTTCAAGCACGTTGCCGTTTCCTTTTAGATATTAAAATTCGGAACGAATGTATTTGCTATTTTACTGACTCTTTAAAAACTACAGAGGCAAAAAGCAGTATTTTTTAAGATTTGGTTACTACTCCCATCTTACTTCCCAAATCTCAGTACTTATTTCTGGCTCATGCTGCTGATAGCATAAAGAGATTTTCCTGAATTCAATATCGCCCAAGTCTTTACTTCGCCCCTGGGCGACATCCAGAGACCGCAACGTAGAGCAATCAGGGGTAAGTACATGTACGCGTCGTCCACAACCAATGTCAACAAGTTTTGTCATTACGAATCATACTGTCGATAGCACGCTGGACTTCATAGCGACACAAATTTAGCACATCAGGACTCTAGCGCATTCGCCTCATATCTTCTAGGCCAAAGTCCTCTTCCCAAAGTCATTTTCGTGCCGTACCGAAACGCTCTGAATAGGCACTACGGTATAAACAACATTTTCGTGTGACTTCGGAAGCTAAAAATGGTGTATGTCTCGCTTGGCATCAGCTACGGC
>NW_008649053.1:113548-116988 GCF_000247585.1 Phytophthora nicotianae INRA-310
CCTCCTTGACTGTTGCGCCGAAGCTCTTGCCGTTGTTCTGCTGCAGTGTCATTATTAGTTCGGCCGGGCCACTGAGACCTGTCGACGCGAGCCCGGACAGCGTGGCACACAGCAGCTTGGTTTGGTCCGACGGTGCCACGTCCGGTGCGGTCAAGCCACGAAGCAGTCGCCCGTTGGTTGCGAACTGGATTGCACTAATTGGCGCAATGGAGGCTAGCGAGACGCCCAGGCCACGGTAGAGCGCTGGCACAGACCACGAAATGGGACGACCCTGCTGCACCGCGTTCTTGATGGCCACTGTCGGTTGTTGCAGCATCACTTCGGCCATGCCAGCGATAGAGCCTACGGAACCATTCTGCAGACCTGAAAGGCGTTCGGCTCGCTCCGACATCGTCTGGAAGGTGAAAAGGCTGTGGTGCCAGAAACGGTTTAACGACTGGAAGATGCAGGGCGAAAGCGGATAAGACTATTTCCGTGGTGGAGAACGAAGCGAAAGTAGATTAGTCGCATGTAGGACGCATGTTGGGGTAGTTAGCGCAGCTACTGTTAAGAAATTGTACTTGTGTTGAGAGGCTGTTTTGCTATCCATACTAAAAAAAATTGTCAGATACTGTTATATTTGTGGTCTAATTTTGCAATAAATACGAACTTATTTGAAACGAAATCAACATAAATTAATTATTGCTGGCGATCTCATGACCGCGGTGAACGATGAAGCATGGGACGAGTGGGAAGACGACGTCGCCGTGTCGTCCCCACAACCTCCTGGTGATTCTACTCTGCAAGGCCATGAAGCGAAGGCGCAGGCGCATGCAATCACGTCAGATTCACCTTCATCCGATGCCGGGGAGTGGGGTTTCGATCTGTCCGAGCTCGAGCAGGAAATGTCGAATCTTCCGGCCTCCTACGCGCCGCCCTTCAGCGCGCCTGACACCTCAATAAGCAGTGAAGAGACACTCTTATCGATGCTTGACGGTCTGCCTACCGCCCTACAAGCGGGCGGCGAGCGAATGCGAACGCTTGAGGCGCTAGCGCTAGTCGCACGGCTGCACGTTGTTTCCGCACGTGGCAGCTTCACCCAACTGCAGAGCGATGAGCAGACGACTCACGAACAATTGGAAACTATTAAACAGGAGCTACATCAATTGTCCGGGGAATGGGGGCACAAGAAGCTGCTGGAAACGATATTAACGGCCTCAGAGCGCCAACAACTCGAGGAGATGACGGGGCTGCTGCACCACGCCTTAAGCATCGAAAATGAGGACCTGACGCTGTTCCAGGAGGTCATTGAGCAGCTCTTCGATGGCTTAAAGGAGAAGCAACTGGTGATATCCACGAATTGGCTAAAGGAGAATGCTGAGAGTGGGGAGACCGGGACGGAGTCTGTGAGCTACGTGAACCAGATTCTGGCCGTCTGCAGTGACGAACCGGGCAACACAAGCCGCATACCGACACTATCAGAAGCTGAGATCTTCCAGGATGCCAAGGATATTGGACGTGATGAGTTGCTGATCAATGGGGAGCGAGTGGAAGGCACAAGAGGATACGACGCGGTCGTGGACGCTCTGCAGCATGAGTTGGAGCTGGTGTTGGCACGTCAAGTTGGCAAAACGCCGGAGCAGACGCCCATGGCTGTGAGCAATGCTTTACAGTCAGTCGCAATGGCAGTACTGCATGCGAGCAACCGAACGGAGTCCGGTGGAAGTTCCTACGAACTTCTGGCTAAGTTTCTGAGTAACCACGAGATGAATCGAGTGCTGCTTCGACCGGCTTCAGCACGTGCTTCCCCGCTTGAAGTTCAGATGGACGTCGGGCCGTATTTGGAGACCGTACCTGGCTCAAAAGAACCGACGTGGGCCTTTGGTCTGCGTGTGAAGCTCACAGCGGTGACGTGGTATCTAGTCTGCGATGCAGAAGACCCGACGAACGAGCTGTACGAGATCGAAACCACGTTCTGCAACCGTCTCGCGTTCCCAGTCGGTCTTACGCCATTCCATCCGCTCGACACCATGCGTAAAGACCGCGGAGACGTTACTCTTCGCTTGGTGTTGCCAAACTAAGTAAGATAAAGGGAAAGTTGTTGATAAACTCACTCGGCCAAACTCTCGATTACTTAAGGTCAAAATCTCCGAGGGAAAAGCTATCAACATGTCGTTCAAATTCACAAAGCGCTGTCGCCCTCTATGGTGCTTATTCGCAGCGCCACTCACTCCATCTACAAGATGCACACGCCGTCGCCGTTGGGCGTGATCATGACGATACTGGAGTACCGCGTGCCCAACGGGTCGTTGTACACGCTGTCCTCTGACGGGCGAGCGCCGTCCGCCGTGGTGGCAGAGCTGCGTGCACCGTCAGGACCTGTGGCCTCCGTGTCGTTGTTCTGCTTCTTCACGTACGCAAAGACAGCGACAATGGCCGCACAGCCCGCAAGGCCAACGACACCCACCATAAGCGATGTGCCTGAGCCGCCCTTACCCGACACGTCCTCTGCGCGCTTGGCCTGAGCTTCCTGACTCGTCAAACTGCCACTTCCAGACGTTGATTCTGAGGCCGGCGGGGCCGTCGTAGCCGCCGGTGCAGCCGGGGCCGGGGCGGCAGTCGTAGGAACAGGTTCCGGACGCAGCGTCGTCTTAGGCTCGGGAGTCAACACATCGCCCACGTCGGGACCTTCCATCGACCCCGACATGGACGTCGATCCCTCCGCGGTAGAAGCAGAGTCGTCGGGAACGCCAACCTCCTTTGAGCCAGAACCAGAATCAGAGTTGCTGTCATCGGCCGAAGCGGAGTCGGAAGAGGTCTTTGTCTTTGCGGTCTTCTTGGTCGAAGGCTTCTTGGTCACGTCAGCCACGTCGGCCGACGAGGACGAAGACGAAGATTTACGGGCAAACACAGACTCGTCACTGCTGTCAGACTCATCGCCGGCAGACGTGCTCTTCTTGTTCTTGGAGCTAGATTTGCTAGAGTCCGAGTCGGTCTGGCCGGCGGGGGTGTCTGTCTTGGAGCCAGACGACTCCGTAGCCGTCAGAGTGATGATGTGTGGGGTCGTCTTGGTCTTCTCTTCCTCCTTCTGCGACGGCGAAGTCTGCTGCGATGTGGGCGTGGTAGTGCCGGTCTTCGTGCCGGTCTTAGTGGGCGCCTTCGTGGCAGGTGCAGTCGTGGGCGGCGCAGTCGTGGCAGGCGGACTAGCAGGCGTAGACGGAAGTCCAGCCTTCACGAACGTCGTACTGCCCACCGTCTGGGTAACCGAGTCTGTGACCAAGTTCGTTGTAGGGGTAACCACATTCGTAGCCGTGTTGGTTGCCGTATTGGCCACCGTGCTAGTGACCTTGTTGACGACTGGGGCCACATTCTTGACCGTACTAGTCACCGTGTTCACCGTCGAGCCGGCCGTGTTGGTCACCGTGTCAGGCACCTCGTTGACGGTTGGGGCCACATTCTTG
>NW_008649053.1:117088-119498 GCF_000247585.1 Phytophthora nicotianae INRA-310
ATTCTTGACCGTACTAGTCACCGTGTTCACCGTCGAGCCGGCCGTGTTGGTCACCGTGTCAGGCACCTCGTTGACGGTTGGGGCCACATTCTTGACCGTATTGGCCACCGTGTTCACCGTCGAGCCGGCCGTGTTGGTCACCGTGTTAGTCACCTCGTTGACGGTTGGGGCCACATTCTTGACCGTATTGGCCACCGTGTTCACCGTCGAGCCGGCCGTGTTGGTCACCGTGTTAGTCACCTTGTTGACGGTTGGGGCCACATTCTTGGCCGTATTGGCCACCGTGTTCACCGTCGAGCCGGCCGTGTTGGCCACCGTGTTAGTCACCTTGTTGACGACTGGGGACACAGTCTTGACGACGTTATACGCAGTGTCGGTCACCTTGTTCACCGTTGATCCTGCCGTGTTAGCGATAGTATTAACGACGGGGGCCGCAGTCTTGACGATATTCGACGTGGTGTTAGCCACCGTGCTGACAGTCGACCCGGCCGTGTTGGCCACCTTCTTTACGACAGGGGCCACAGTGTCCACCACGTCGTCCACAGTCTGCGTAACTCCACCAACCGTCGAGCCGACAGTCTGCGTAACTCCGTTCACCGTCGAGCCCAAAGTTTTCGTGATGCCACTAACTGTCGAGCCATCAGTTTGCGTAACATCATCCAGCGTCGAGCCGACCGTGTACGGCATATCGTCCAAGGTCGAGCCAACAGTATCCGTAACGTCATCCACGGTATCCGTAACATCGTCCAATGTAGAGCCAACAGTCTGCGTCACATCGTCCAGGGTTGAGCCCACCGTTTGAGTCACGTCGTCGAGAGTAGAACCCAACTGGTCCTCGACACTATCGAGCGTATCATCCGCAGTGTCCACCGTGGAGCCTACCGTCTGCGTTACTCCATCAAGCGTCGATCCGGCCGTCTGAACCACATCGCCTACAGTTGAAGCAGTCGTCTTGGTCACGTCGCCCACCGTCGAAGTGGCAGTCTTGGCTACATCGCCCAACGTCGAAGTGGCTGTCTTGGTCACGTCGCCTACAGTCGAGGTGGCAGTCTTGGTCACGTCGCCCACCGTCGAAGTGGCAGTCTTGGCTACATCGCCGACCGTCGAGGTCGCTGTCTGAGTTACGTCGTCCACTGCCGGGTTGGTCACTCCGTTCACGACTGAGCCTGTCGTCTTGGTCACGCCGTCCACCGTCGATCCGACTGTGTTGGTCACGTCCTGTACCGTCGATGTGGTCGTGTCCGTCACCTGGTCCACGACGTCCGTAGCCGAGTCCACCGTGCCGGTCACAGTGTTCGACAACAGCGAGCCAAGGCCCAGCGAGGAGCTGGTGAAGCTCGTGCTGGTCGGGGCCGTCGTAGCGGGGACTGTAGTGGTCTGTTCCTGCTGCTGCTGCTGTTCGACACCCACAACTTCGTCAAGGCTGCCGCTGCCGCTTGTGCTCTCCTGTGCGTGCACCGCCGCCATCACGAGGCAGGCCGCCGTGATCACGCGAACCAATACACAATGCATCGTCCTAACGGCGTGTCAATGTGTCAAGTGTTCAATGCTGAGACCCGGACGCAAAACGCTTCAAACTCGATCACTGGATCCTCGTCGCGATCTGACAAGAACGCACAGAGAGCGAAAGGAATCGAGTGCGTGGGTGGGGTACTTTCGGTTGCGAGGCCGAAGTGAAAATGGGCCGATGAGGCGCACAACCAGATAGTCAGAGCGGTTGGGCGTCTGTCTTGTCGTTCTGTCTGACGTACCCACACGACGTGGGACCAAATTGGGTTATTGTGTGGACCACGAAAGAAGTTCTTAGTGAAATCAAGTCATCGTTTGGGCTTAGAATTTGAAGGGACACAATTTTTGGTCAGTAGGATTGTGGATTGTGCTTGTACCACTTTGGACTAAAAACCGGACATCGTGCCCCAGCATTGCATAATGCGCGTGCAGCACTGCGCGTAAGCCAGCGTTGCATACAGCTTGATCTCCATTCAACCCAGCCACGGCTCCATCATATGCGTTGGGACATCGATCAGTGTTCGCCTCAACTCGGCATTTTCTCAACGTTAGTGACTGGAGTGATCAGGATAGGTCACCTAATGCTTTAAGTAACTGCGTGTCAAACTACCGATATCTGGGGCTCCAGCTGTCTTTACAGCAGTGTCCGTGACGCTAGAGCGGTTTCGATCCGCCACACCGAAGATCTCCATTTTCGAAGCACGGTAACCTACTTGGTAGCTGTACTTGCCAAGATTGACGAGGTCGCCATTAGAGGGCAGCCACATGATCTCAGATGTGTGGTTTTGGAGGGCATTTTGCCCAGCTCCGCTGATCCTGCAGGAGTCTGACGACGACGTGAGCTTACGGCAACAGTCGCTGATTGTATGCGTAGTGCATTTGTAGGAAGACGGACCAATTT
>NW_008649053.1:121648-167003 GCF_000247585.1 Phytophthora nicotianae INRA-310
GTCGCGATCTGACAAGAACGCACAGAGAGCGAAAGGAATCGAGTGCGTGGGTGGGGTACTTGCGGTTGCGAGGCCGAAGTGAAAATGGGCCGATGAGGCGCACAACCAGATAGTCAGAGCGGTTGGGCGTCTGTCTTGTCGTTCTGTCTGACGTACCTACACGACGTGGGACCAAATTGGGTTATTGTGTGGACCACGAAAGAAGTTCTTAGTGAAATCAAGTCATCGTTTGGGCTTAGAATTTGAAGGGGCACAATTTTTGGTCAGTAGGATTGTGGATTGTGCTTGTACCACTTTGGACTAAAAACCGGACATCGTGCCCCAGCATTGCATAATGCGCGTGCAGCACTGCGCGTAAGCCAGCGTTGCATACAGCTTGATCTCCATTCAACCCAGCCACCGCTCCATCATATGCGTTGGGACATCGCCTCAACTCGGCATTTTCTCAACGTTAGTGACTGGAGTGATCAGGATAGGTCACCTAATGCTTTAAGTAACTGCGTGTCAAACTACCGATATCTGGGGCTCCAGCTGTCTTTACAGCAGTGTCCGTGACGCTAGAGCGGTTTCGATCCGCCACACCGAAGATCTCCATTTTCGAAGCACGGTAACCTACTTGGTAGCTGTACTTGCCAAGATTGACGAGGTCGCCATTAGAGGGCAGCCACATGATCTCAGATGTGTGGTTTTGGAGGGCATTTTGCCCAGCTCCGCTGATCCTGCAGGAGTCTGACGACGACGTGAGCTTACGGCAACAGTCGCTGATTGTATGCGTAGTGCATTTGTAGGAAGACGGACCAATTTCCATAGGTTTAGCTATAAATATTCCACCTACAAACCACACTTCTAGGAATTTCTAGGGTGAATCGTATCCACCCACAGATGGCTCGCGACGCGGCTTCTCTCGGCGACGACAGCTCGTCCTCGGGCTTCTCCAGCGATGAGGATATGGCGGACGTGTCAGACTTGCCATCCGCAGCCTTGTCCGTCCCCGGTGTCCAGGTTGAAGTGCTGGACGAGGCCGAGGAGATTGAATCTAAAACCGCCGCGTCTCCTGCTCCTACCGACCTAGAAGCATCCACAGCGTCCACCAATGTACTCCAATGCTGCCGAGACGTGGCTAATACAATTCTACAGACACTGAACCCTCTGGACGTGCAGTATGACCAGTATACGGCTGCAATCGGTCATGTAACGTGGCATTGGCCAACATCCGAGACTATTCCGAACGCCGCAGAGCTCGAAAACAAGCTCAAAACCTACCATTCACTACGCGCAGACCTCTATAAGGCCTTCCAGAAAGCCTTCCCCCTTACAGAGGACATGTATGTCCAGTGGATCAGTGACTCAGGTGCCAGAGGAGACTACATTGAGGAGATCAAGAGGCTTTTCGAGCTGTCACAGGGAGACTATTGGTCCATGTCATTAACACTGCAGTATCTGAGGTTTATTAAGAATAACGGAGACGATAAAGAGCTGGAAATGGCGATGCACAAGGCACAGAACACACTGGGGGCCCACTTTGCTAGAGGTCACGAGATCTGGGCTCTCTGTCGGGACCTTACGACTGAAAAATACGACGAAATGGATCAAACACAAGACGCAGAGAAGGAGAGAGCGATCCGAACTCTATTTTGCAGCCAAATGCAGTTGCCACTAGACCAGAACGACCTCGTCATGTCGGAATTTCGAGCTTGGGACACCTATAACGCGCTGGATGAGGCTTCTGGTGCAGCATTTGAAGAGGCCTCAACTCGCCAGACCAAACTGTTCGCCCCGTTAATAAAGAAACTGAGAGGATTCGAGACGAGAATCAATGCAGCGCCAGGGACAGAGGACGCTGCCGCTCCAGAGCAGGTATGGCTACAGTATCTGAACTTTGTTAAGCACCGTGTAGCTCCGTTGATGTCGGGTGAAACAGAGCGGAAGCAGCTTGTGGTGTGTCTGTATGAACGCGCAGTGTCAGTCATGTGTCTAAGCCCCACACTCTGGACCAGCTATCTGGAATATATAGAGCCTGACCAAGCTGAATCAAACACCGCCGACAAGCTCACAGTCGCACGAAGAGCTGTACGGAATGTACCGTTCGATTCCAGTGTCTGGATGGAATTACTTATTGAGATGGAGAAGCAGGGCTCGACTCTGGAAGTCTCGGATTTTGTACGAAGAGAACTGTTGACACGTTCAAGCTCTCCGTTGGATCAGTATCACTTGTTAAACGTGTTACTCGCGTGGTGCGACTCGGTACGTCGCTATGCTTCTATCAGTATTGACGGGGAAGATCTCGAAGATACTATACAACAAGTGGAGACATTGGTAGGAAAAGTCTTCGCAGAGTGTCAAGAGTTCATGACTAAGGCATTTCCCGACTATCGTGAGGGCCTGATGCGCCTAGCAGAATATCAAGCCAAGTGTTATTGGGCACTGATGCCCCCAGACGGACCACCAAGACGTACACCCGCACTAGCCATGAAAGTCTCCAAGGTAACTGAACTGTGGAAATCTACACTTAGCATATCACTAGGAGACCAGACAGCGACGTGGATTGCCTATTTGGAAGCACTTCGACGGATGAATGCGTTCTCAGTGAGCAGTATACGCACAATGGTATTCGACGAGGCACTGAAACGTGTTAAAGACTACCCACTGACCCTCGCTGAGTCGTGGCTTGTCTTTGAGCGTGAAAATGGAGACTTGACGAATTATCTGCGTGCACGACGGTATCATATGAAACACCGCACGTCTCAAACTCCTGCTCAAGTTATTGTGTCCACTGGAGATGAGAAGGTTAAGAACGCTAAGAAACGAAAGGCTGATACCGGTAAACAGTCGAAGAACGCGCAGAAACCAGCTAAACGTGCGAAGCCTACGACTACCGAAGCCGTGGGTATTACCGAGAAAGTATCTAAACCCGCAGAGAAGAAGAAAATCCACGAGAGTCTGACGAATGAGCACACGCTCTTCATGTGTAACGTGTCGAAAGAAGCGAGTAAAGGAGATATCGAGGCGCTGTTTAGGGACATTCCGACCTTAAAGGATGTCCGTCTTGTCGTCAAGACTCGCGGTGATCGTGTCAAGTCGCGTGGGATGGCGTACGTGCAGTTTTTGGACGATGCCGGTGTTGAAGAGGGGCTTAAACGAGACGGATTCCTGCTCCATGGGCATCCACTGCGTGTTGAGCGTTCAAAACCTCCTCCAACCTCTGCGTCTACACCGTCTAAGCCCTCGGGCGGTGAAGGTTTCTGGAAGCCTGATCCATTGACGCTGTATATTGGCGACTTGAACCGCGAAGGATCTAAAGATCAGGTGACGGAAGAGCAGCTACAAGTGGCTCTACAGCAGTCGATGCAAGCAGCAGGTGAGCTCGTTGTGGTCACTCGTGTGTCGATATTGAAGGATCGGCATGGTAAACGGAAGAACTATGGACTGGTGGAAGTGGCGGAGTCTTCTCAAGCTACTTTCTGTCTAGCGAATGTTGCTGCGTTACAGTCCAAACTGGGTGATCAAGTGACGATGAAGCCTTCTCGTTTCTCGATTTCCCACATTCTCGAGCAACAGGAGAAGCAAAAGCAGAAACAGCGGCAATCGAGCAGTAAAGTGGGTAGTCAGCCGCATGCCAAGCCGTCTACGCGACTCGCTCTTCCGTCTACTGGATCGACAACGAGTTTGATGCCACGTGCGCTACGTCGGAAGCTAGCAGCTCAGGATAACACGGCCAAGAATGTGTCTGCTGCAGTGACGCCGAAGAGCAACGAGGACTTTCGTAAGATGCTTTTCAACAAGTAGTGTGGTTTAAACGTTGAAATGGCTGAATGAAACTGGGTTGTTTTGACGAAATGTATCGGCATTGGGCGGTTGTGACGTTTGGCAACGGACGAATTGTGGGTCGTAGCACTCGGTAAAGATCCCGTCGCACTGGTCGAGCATCTTGACGCCGTTGGTGATAAGCAGCGCCGTCAAGCTAGGTGCAAATGCTGCCGCGCTGTCACTGTCCATTGTGGATACATGCAGGTTGCCGGCTGCGGTGTCGGAGTCGAAACTCGAGAATCCACACGGTCTAGGAAGATCCAGTGTCGGGCTGCTTCTGTGCGGTTAAGTCTTGAGTGCCTACAGCCGCGACCACCACGCTAAAATGACGAAGAAGCTGCATTCGGCACGCTTCGAGCCGCTCGGAAATATGACCGAACTCCATCGTAACATCGTTCCTCGAGGCCGTTGCCTTCAATAACATTAGGAATAGTTACTTCATACCTTCATATCACCACTAGCTATGCTACGCTATGGACTTTCTAAAGCTCAAGTCGAATGACTTTTTCCGTAGGCCTCGATTCCGGGAAGCAGACCGAGATGAACTCGCTCAGCTGCTTGCAGAAGGTGTGCTGCTGGCACTTGGTCTCGCCCAGGTAATACAGTCCGCCGCACTGCGCCCACGCCCTGACACCGTCGATCTCTTCCTCTACGACGGCGCTTTTGCTCTCGATTGATCCTTGCGAGACGCTGGAGACTGGAGGCGAGTCCTGTGTGACGTTGTCGGAACTGTGCTCGGAAGTGTCGGAAGCACCACTGCCAGCAGTGCCGGAGACGGTTCGGACGGAGCTATCGCCGTTGCGGAGGTTTAACGCTTGAATTGCAGTCACAGTCAGCAATAAGAGCATGGCTAGGAGTCGCATCGAGGTCATTCTGGCTCAGGAATCTTTTACCGGAGACCGTTTGCTGCTTGGACCGAGAAATGGAGACTGACGTACTGATTTCCAAGTCCACAAAGGATTCCCTCGAATGCATTACACCCGATAAGAAAGCGAATCATCAGGTGTATCGCTATGATTGCATTACGTCCGATACTTTTGCTGTTTGAAGATACCTGTGAAAGTACATGACTTGACAAAAATGCTGCTATCGGAGAGCTACGATACGCATTTCTACAGGTGAACAGGCCTGGCTCTGGGAAATGTGGACAGGACCTGAAGATGCTAATCGACACGGCCAATGTCGGCTGGATGTTCGCGGTAGAAGCCAAATCGTCGTGGCTTCCGGCAGTTCGTGTTAGGCCCAGCAGATAACGGCAATTATGGCTCCGTTCCTTCGACGCCTACTCCAATGCCCGCAAAAAACTTGTTAAGGTCGGTGTCCTACAGGTGCCGGTACGACTTTGCAACACGGCAATACGAGTGCGATTTGCAGGTGGTAAGGACAAATTTCGCTCCGGACGACACGCTGCCTTCCACTCGCTGGTGTGCGTCCTTCCAGTGGAAGCCGGCTCGAAAAGCTCTATGAAATGTTGTCGTTAGTTGTATGGATACATTCTCAATTTGAGAATCGCGACGCCTCACCTTTCTTGTGGCCATCCCATTCCTCGTTCCGTGACACTCCAGGGATTCCAACGTTTACGCGGTACCTGTAAAGTAAGCATGGTTTCTCAGAGGGAAAGAGTTCGTTCATAATAGCTCGATGAGCCAACGTTATCGTCGATTACGCTCTATGATAGCTTATCGACCGGCGACTCGAAAACTATATATGATCAACCGCTCCGACTCGTAGCGATGGTTGTCGTGGTGCCCTTGACGCAGAACGTATGCACGGCGTTTGGCCCTCAGTGGCAGTGTTTGCACCTAATGATCAGAATAAAGTTGTGCATCTCGCACGGTAGAGAGAAACGCAATTCAGCTTTGTGGAAGTAGTTGACGGCGTCGCCCCGGACTCGATCTCACCGCAGCATTCTTCTGGCTGGAGAAGTGCATTGAAGTGGCTCAACGGCTTCTTGAGATAACTAACCCCGTACGTGTACTATCTACAGCGATGGCAGCGTTGGTCCGCGACACGATCAATGCGAAGAGCCATTGTAAATTGATGCTCAGTCAACCTCTGATTAATGAGCGTGAAAAACGCATAAGAATGTCCAAGGACGTGAAAATGGAGAGTGTGCTAAACTCGACTAAGACTGACTTTTTGACGCTACAAGGAAGGAAGCGACGATTAAACTCGAAATGAGACGGAACCAGAGAGAGACAACTTCTACTAACCGTTCAAGGTAGTATAATTCTCATCTACTATGCTAACAGTGAGTACAAGGATGTCCGCCGGCGAGCAGCATAAGTGATAAGTTATTGTTCAGTTAACGCAAGTCGACGCATTTGAGTCAGGGATACCACACACACCTCCCCTGTCGTCTTTGCATTACAATCAATAGTTAAATAAATTATCTTTTTCAACAAGAATGTTCCTCACTAATATCGTACAGTGCACTTCGGTCTCCAATTGGTGTCTGGATGAGCATGTAGGGCGTCTGAATCTCATCTCCAAGTCGCAAATCCTCTCCTTCGATATCTACAATATGCTGGGGATAAAAGTTCTCCAACCTCGCTGCAAGTGACTTCGGCACGACTTGAAAAAGCTCCACCGTCGTGTGCAGCCTCGGGATGGCGTACTCACCCACAGGTCCAACCACAAATTTGATCGTAAGCTGCGTTGGATTCTCTACGAGCCACTCGGCAATGCGTTTGGTGACTAGGATCTGTCCTCCAGTCCCCAAGTCTCCAACCTCATTAGCAA
Source organism: Phytophthora nicotianae INRA-310 (assembly GCF_000247585.1). Lineage (NCBI taxonomy): Eukaryota > Oomycota > Peronosporomycetes > Peronosporales > Peronosporaceae > Phytophthora > Phytophthora nicotianae. The sequence goes on from NW_008649053.1 coordinate 128,198, forward strand.
TAACTTCTGAAGCTCCGGTATAAGTCAACTTCCCGGTAACTGCATGCACATCTCGGACAAGCGGTCCTTCCGAGCTCACTGCGTCATGGACCCCCATACGTATCCGGAGTCCACGAAATATCATCCTAGTGCTGGCCCGAACTTTACGGGTTGCTGGTACCAGTCCGTCGAGATGTTTTGGCCATTTCGCGTTGAGTAGGTGCAGCTGGACGTCCAGACAATACTCGACAGCCTCTTGGATTGTATGGAACGCTAGTTGGAAGGAATCTCCGGCCGTAGTAATCTCGTATCCGCGGTACGGAGCCAATAATCCTCGAAGAATATCATCGTGAATTCGAGTAGCTTCCTGCATCACACGACCGTCGTCAATGCCCCACAGCGCACTTGAAGACTCGATGTCGGTAAATACGAACACTGGGTTAATGTAGGGTATATCCGAGTCACCAGGAATCGTGACGCGGTCTCGATGTTGCATGTATCTTGCCTTGATATCGTCAGGTAGACAGCAGCGTACGCTTCGTACGACGCATGGTTGACTGCAACCAGTGACGATAGAAAGAGCAAATCCACGTAGATAATACAGCACGAAAGATACTCCAGCGAAACTTGTGATTCGCATTGTCTTGCTTGGAGCGGCGTACATGACAACAGATGAGAAGTGGAACTGGAAGACGAACAACGCGTAGATCATCATGATCCATTTGAGTCGACGGTACAGTGGAGAAGCCACAAAGCTTCCGTGTACATTCTCGTAATCACGGCCTTTGGCTTTGAGAACCACCACGGTAGCGATCATGTAAACTAGCGCAATGATCTGTAAAACGTAGACGCTCAATATCATGATGTACGCGTAGCGCGAGTAGCCGTTTAAAGTGATAGCTAGAGTTATCTCAGCAGCCAGGAAAAGCATAATGAATAAGTGACCGACCCAAGCGTACAGACGGATCTTGGCTCGCTCGTGTTGATCTCCTCTGTCCATTGAGACCGCGACGAGTTTTGAGAGTTCGTAAACCAGTAGAAATAACCAAATAGCGATGCCGAAGTGGGTCGTGTCGCCGATGATAATGGCGGCGGTAACCCAGTCACTTTGTCTGTACCCCAGCTTCAAGACGGCGCTGGTTCCTAGTTGATACAGCTCCGTTGCGACCAAAGCTTTTCCTCCGATGTCGTCGCTCTTATCTGCTGTTTGCGTTGTGTATACTGTGAGCCAGACGAAGTAGATTAACCTTGCTGCTGCACCGATGCACTGGTACGTGAAGAAGATGGCAAAGAGCCACTGGACGCTGGAAGCACGGACGTCCCAGTCGCGATACAACTTGAAGACGAGCAGTGCAGTGCCCACCGCCGACAATGCCAAAGCGGAGATGCACAGTAGGGCCCAAATCATCGGTACGGCGTGGAATTTTAAAATGCCAGCTCTCTCGGTGCGCTCGGCGTGCGATGCCGACTGGGACGAGGATGCAAAAGCCTTGTCCGTCGTAAAATCTGTGTTATCTGTGTTGCTCTTGTGGACTCTTGGAATCGCCTTAACTGGTGCGCCTTGTTCACTTAGCGGGCCATCAACAAGTAAGCTCACAGGTCGGATGCATTGTCTATAGACATGGAGAACCCAGCTTGGTATATTGGGAGTAACAAGCCAACGGTTTCGAGGTTTAGCTGCCGAATGAGAGTCAGTAGAGTTGGGATCGTTTTAATCCGACTAGTACTGATCGTTTCTCTTTACCGGTCTTTTTCTTCCAAGAAGCCTAGAGTTCTTCAAGTAGTCACGCAGTAGCCCGTCCCAACGCACATAAGCCGGTAGCATTATCTGTTTTTCACAGTTAGGAATTTCCTCATCTTCCAAGTGAGTTCCGTTGAATATCCTTGTTGAATCATTAGGCTTTAAACGTGATATGAATCAACACAAGTGAGCCGGGACGAGGACTTCCAACAGCTCCCTAGTCCCAAGATTCCGAAGCACTTGGCATCTAAAATAGTACTCAAAGTACTGGATACCGTCAAAATTAGTAATGAGGAGAATCATTCTTCACACACCCAAGGAAACCAACGGAATACCAGCATTATAATAGAACGCACCCGCCTTCCGGGGATTCAGAGGTGATGGAGGGCTTGCCCACACTTGTCGTGCCTGATGATCCCGAGACTGGGGCAATCGAGCGTCCCAAGACCCCTCCACCGATCCAGATCGATGAACAGCGGTTGCTGAGCAATACTACGCATCTACCGGTGAAGCTACAAGCGCTACCCAATGCTCCAATAGCGCCAGAGACGTTCAGTACTCCCGGTTCAAAGCAGTCAACACCTCGACAACCTACTGCGCGTGATAATTCCCAAATTTCAGGTTCAAAGCAATCAACTCCGAGGCCTCCGACAGCTCGAAATGAGGCTCAACCGCCTGGATCAACGAAGACAACGCCCAGACCGCCTACAATTCATGATGGCCAACAAGAACAGCCAGACGTAACTCCAGTATTGACTATTGGTATCGATACTACACTCGATGAATTGACTAGACCTCTATCACCTCGTGCTGCCTCACTGAGTAGTAAAGACTACAAGGCCATGGCGAAGCGCGCCGCCGCTGCAGCCAAGCTCGATCGTCTCGCTGCAGGCAACAAATCTGTATTCGACGCCAATATGAACGACATCGCTGAGTTAGGGATCGGAATGGAGCTGTATTTCTTATTGATCAAGTACTTAAGCTGGGCTTTCTTTACGATGGGGATTGTATCTCTACCAGCCATTATAGTGAACTACTACGGCGACGGCGTGACGGCCAAGATGGTAGATCCACTGCAGTTAGCGTACGCATCACTAGGCAACCAGGGCGTGAACCCGGATATCGCGAGCGATCCGTCTCAATGTCTACCGATCGGGGAGATCGACTGTACCGGGGCCACCGTCAGTACGCCGTTTACAACGGACCCGCAGACTGTGGCTTGGATCGTGACGTCGAGCGATGCCATCTACTCGTTCGTCTTCCTCATCGTTTACTTGCTGTTCCGTCGTCATGCAAGACGTGCCATTGACGCTCATCAGAACGAACATCTTACGCCGGCCAAGTACGCGATTTTCGTCCGTGGTTTACCTCCTGACGCTACAGCTCGAGAGGTGTTAGACCACTTTAACTCGCGTTATGACCCAACTCAAGAGGAGTCCTACTACCCGTTATGGCTTGGATGTTGCTGGGGACGACGGCCACGTCGAATCAAGCACTCATTGTCCAAAGGCGCAGCCAATTGCAACGTTGTGAACAATCTGGAGCATCTTTGGAGACCGGATGACCTCGGTCTAGCGCGGCCCGGCACTGGCCAGCCAAGACTGAGTACGGCCGGGTTGGCCAGACCAAGCACGACTAGTCTGGCCAGGCCTAGCACGTTTGGTCAGCCCAGGCCACTCACAGGGCCTCCTGTTACTCCACGCGACGCTATTTTGGCCAAACAAGAAGAACATCAAATGTACTTGGGTACTTGGATTGCCGAGGTGAGCATCGCTCACCCTACCGGCGGATTATTGCGAACATTTCTGGCCATGGAAGTGCTCACCCGCAAGATTTCGGAAGCTCAAGCACTGGTTAGTATTCTCGCTCAAGAGAAGGATCAGGCCGAGCTCGCACTTCAAAACTGGGTGCCACCTCCAGACAAGAAGAACCCGAAAAAGCCGAAATCAACTTTCAAAAAGGCCGACGAGTTGTTGCTCCAGGCCACAACGAAAAAGCTGGAACGGCTTCTAGCTGCGATGACCAAGAAAACCAGCAAACTCAAGGCTCTTAAACAGGCAAATAAACAACTCCAGGATCAACTGAAGCAAGAAGCTGAGGCTGCAGCGGCACCCGATACGTCTACAACTGGTACCAAACCAAAGACCAAACCGAAGAAAATGAAAGCTCCAGACGCTAAACCCTTCGATCTCAACGCCTGTGAGTGCGCGTTCGTGGTCTTTAACAACCTCGAATCACGTCGTCGCTGTATCCAAGACTACCGACGCTCAGACCAATGGATACCACATAAATTTCAGCCGAAATCACTACGTTTCCGCGACGGTAAATATCCGCTTACAGTGCTCGCAGCTCCTGAACCGTCTAATATTTTGTGGGAAAACCTTGAGGTGACAGCGCGATCTCGTCGGATTCGTCGCGGTTTTACGAATTCCGTGACATTTTTACTCCTCCTTCTCTCCGGGGTTATCATTTCTGCAGCCCAGTCAGCGCAACAGACTTTCAAGGATAAGGCACCCCCTGCTGGACTCTGTGAATCCACATTACCAGAGATTTTCTACGCTAGTCCAGATTTTCTCGACGCCAAAGTATCTTGGGATCTCGAGTGGGACTCTAACGCTACATGCACACCTGGAGATAGTGGAGAAACTCGCTATCATGTTGCGTATTCGAATGGAATTATCAACGATATCACGGTGGATAAACCTACGTCTCCTGTTAATGAATTACATCGTTGTACCGATCCGTGTGTTTCTGAAAAATCGAGCACAAAATGCAACACACTTGCATGCTATAATGGCGCAGTACGCGAAGAAACCGGCGCAGACTGCGAGACGTATCTGGCTAGTCATGTTCTCTATTGTCTCTGCACTGCACAACTTCAGACCAGTATCGCGGAATTCGGAGTAATTGACGGACCGCAGGAACTCTGGAACACATTTCTACCATGTCGTGGCTTCCTGACCGATTTTCTCGCCAAAAACGCTTTTATTGTCATCGCTTCCGCCGTCGTGGTTATTGTAAACATCGTGCTCAAGTCCACACTACGAGGCTTTGCATCTTTCGAGCGACATACAAGCGAATCAGCTAAAGCGTCAGCCGTGGCTCTTAAAATGTTTGCAGCTCAATTTCTCAACACCGCTATCATTGTGCTTGTAGTGAACGCGGCGCTGTCACTAAGCGCTGTTCCTGTCGTTGGAGAGCTCTTTCGAGGCAAGTACAGTGATTTCCAGCGAGACTGGTACCCGACTGTGGGCATGGGTGTCACGATGACAATGCTGATCAATGCCATTATGCCGCATTGCATACTGTTGCTGCAACTGTGTGTAATTGGCCCCTTAAAGCGCTGTCTAACACGTCGTAGCGTGCGAACACAGGAGAAAATGGACCAACTGTATGCTGGGCCAACGTTCGACTTGGCTGTGAGGTATCCTATGATCCTGAACTCGGTCTTTGTGACGCTAGTTTTCTGTGGAGGTTCCCCTGTGCTACTGTTTATCGCAACTTTAGCCTGTACCGCAACATTCTGGATCGATAAATTGTCGCTGTTGTGGCTTTACAGTGTCAAAACAGCGTACGATGAAGCTCTGGGTGAAACTGTGCTGGGTTTATTACCGTGGGCATTGGTAGCTCACTTGGCCTTTTCCTCTTGGATGTATGGCAATACGGATTTATTGAAGGCTCCGACGTTGAAACTCGGCTGGGTTTTTGAGTTGTTTGGTCTTAGTACGGACGGAGCAACGGATACTGAAGAGATGTACAACAAACTGGTCGCACAGGCCACTACGTTCGATCCATTAGGAAAGAATGGCTTCATTGTAAAGGTTCTCCATGTGAACGTGATGCTTATGTTCATCCTGTTCCTACTGGTGGTACTTGGTATCCTCCTGTCTGCTGTTTGGGTGCGAGTGCTTCTACCAGTTCTACGCAGCACAGTTGGTCGTATTCTACTAGCAGTATGGAGTCGTTTGCGACCACTCTTCCGGTTCTGTCGATGTCGCTGTTCGTGCTTCAAAAGAAGGAAAAATGTGGTTAAACCTGAGCCTTCACCCAATAGTTCGCCTCAGAAACCTCCGACTGGAGGATCGGCAAAAGTTGCTGCAGAAATTGTACTCACGGACATTCCAACAAGCGAACTCACTCTACACACAGGCAAAGAAGACGGGTTGAACGGAGCAGAGCCGTTAGTACAGAAGTCTTCGGTAGTGACAGCGTGGGCACCGGAACCAGCATCAGCTGAGCCAATTGAGACCTTACCCAAAGTTCCGTTGTCAGCTCGAACAGTACCGACAGAAGTAGTACTACCGGAGTTTACCGATGTGTTCCGAAAGTCCGTGGGTCCGAAATTCCGGCCGGACGCGAAGCTGGGCTTTAAGCGCGACTCCAGTCGTCCATCTGAGCTGGTTCGGTACTGGAAGGAGGAGACGGTAAGCAATGGTTATCATCGCAACCCGGGAGATCCGATGCGGACGTGGGAAGCCATTCAGGCCCCCGTCAAGACGTACGCTATTGAAGCCAACGCTAAGTACAGACTGGCAGTGGCTGAGCTCGTGGCAGCTTCAAGACGAGCTCTTACGATTGCAGAAAACCCAGAGACGCCATCTCATTCCCCTTCAAAGCCTGAAGGTGCAGTTGTTGCACCAACTTCTGTTGAAGCAGTACCGGTAATACCTGAAGAGACAGCGGTAAAGGATGAAGATCCGAAAGATGAGGTGAAGCCGGAAGACACTGCCATAACTCTCGGATAGGCACAAGGAATGTTTATTTAAACTCATAAAGAGCTTTACAAGTGAAATTCTCCTTTTGGTTGATTAATCTTGCTCTTTTGATGAGCTTTCTGGCTTAATCACTTGGCCTCAGCCATCGTGTAGAAACCCTGGGCGTATTTCTTGCCGAACTCGGTAGCCGATGTTGGTGGATGCTTCAGGGCTTTCCGTGGACTCTCGTCCAGTTCCTGATAACATAAAATCTCTTTAGTGGTCGTTATCACAACGAAAACGACAATAATCGCACCTCGAAGATGGCTTTGACGTCGCCGTCGTGTTTTTCGTAGAGCGCCTTGAGCTTTTCAGCCACCTGCGGATCGTACTCGAGAGAATCCGAGTGCTCTCGAGCGCCTTTTGTCGCGTGCAGCTCCTTACTCGCCTTGTTCAGCTCCGACTCGGAGACCGCAGCAGCTCTCTTCGCCTCCATTTCGGTTTGATTTTGTTGAATAGGATCTGTGTGTGAAGCGTCGCGTTAAATCAGGTCTAAATATCATCCATGTAATATCCGTTTTGATCAAAGCAAGGCTTGACAGACATTACGGAGGGTTAGACACCACATGTTACATTTATACAGGACGAGAAGATGGTAGCCACCATAGTGTAACTGGAAATTGGAAACCAGGAGGTTAGAGGCTCAGGGATATAAGCAATTAATATATCTGAGAAGAAAATGGATTGCTAACGAAGCGATTTTCAAAATGCCTCATAGGTGACCAAAATCGTATAAATACTTTTTCGTATTCGAAGCAGCAAAATACTACTTCGAAAAACTAGTGACTGACTAGCTGAGTAGAAGTAACCTCCATGTCATGTTCAGGCACGGATGTATTATGTCTAGGGGCTCTCTCACCTTCATCTGTCTTGGGTAGCTAAGGTTATTAATTGTTCATTCGACTTGATCGCGACGTATTGAAAGTGCTAGCTTCAACTCAAAACGACGTGGGATTTATGGGAAAGTAAAATTAAAACAGGTAAACAAAATGTATTATGGTTAACCCCCTACTTCGTTGTTGCTAGTCTTACGCCAGTAAACTGCAGTTGGGTTCTTCCTCATCCAACCATTTCTTAGCCTACTTGTTTAAGCGACTGAAGAAGCGCAGTGCAGAAAGAGATGCATCCAGAAGTATACTCGCTCTTCTCCTGTTGAACCAGCTCCTTTTTACGTGTCTCCACCCAGTTACGGATCTGCAGAAAACGCTCGTGCTGTTGGTCAATTGTCCAGTTGGGATGAGTCTTGAAATGATCCTTGCTTCCACAAATTTCCACTATCTCGCCCTTAATTGCCCTTATGATAATTGTGTCCACAAGGTCGTGCAACCCCAAATTTTCTTTCGACGTGGCCATTGTTATGTTGTTTTTTTGATTGATGAATTTCTCCAAATCTTGCCAGCTCGGTTTCTGATTCGGGAACATCTTGGACACTTGCTGCACTGCAACAGCCAAACCGACGATATGAGCTGCTTGCATCGACTCAGAACTTCTAGTAGAAGTATTCTTGGATGCCTTTCTGATTTCATACGGCGTGAGAGGAACGTCTTGTAGCCACGCCAAACTTTTGTCGTTGTAAAGTTCCTTGAGCTTCTCCAGTTTTTTCCATGTAAATACAATCGCACACCATCAGCAACAAAGCTATGTCGTAACAGGATTTCTGTCGCTTTTTCCGTTGATAATCGTCATCAACAAGAATTTGAGTATTTGCAGCATCGCGGCCGATAATGTTGGCAACCCAGATGCAAAAATAGTCCTTCAATCGACTTTTGAGCGCGCGCGTTAAAACCAGATAAGCAACGACTTGGTGGAAATTTTTGTAGTATTTGACGATGAAGAAGAAGAGCGACTTGTGTTGTTTCTTGCGATTGATCCACAATGGCACGACTTGGTTCGCGATGGAGCTCAGAGACAGATCCTGGTTGTGTTCTGGGAGTCTGGAAATATCAGGATCTACCGTGCGGCGGTCCAGCTTGGTGTCTGATACCTCGATTGGTGGTGCCTGCGCTTTCAAGGTATCATCCTCGTCGCTACATGCGTTGCCACTTTGGTACTCTCCGTCACTTTTTGTGTCAGCGTCCTCACCCCCGCGTCCACCAGCGATAGTTACTTGATTATCCTCACTTTCTCGCCCTCCGCTGCTCTCAGTATCCGTATCCCCGCAATCGCTGCTACCAGTCGATTGTTTCGACTCGGTCTCAGATTTACTGTTCTCATACGTCGGCACCTCCATCGAGAGGGGCACTTTCTCGTCTTTTGCAAACGCTTTCGCCAACACTGGTGATGATGAACCCGGAGTTTTCATGCTTCCCCGCTCGATTAGTTGAAGTCAAGTGCTGTGTGTGGTTGTGGACAATTGTTTTTTAATGATTGAGTGAGCAAGCCTTTCGCACAGACGAGTCGGTGGAAAAGTCTGCGTGGAAATTCTATGGATTTGAGTTCTATCCCGACCTTCTATTATCATCCAACTGCTCCAACAAGTTCTTATCTTATCTGATTGACTTACCTACGACGAGTATTATTTCAACTGATCGAATCCTCGTGAGCATAAGTGAGATGAAGGTCGGTGTCACAATGATAATTTAAACTTACTAATCGGGTTCACTACAAAACAAAATAAAGCAACGCCGACATCGACTCGTTTTAGAACGTCACGCAATCTTTATTTACAATTAGAGGATGTAGGTATCCTCCATGCTTTATAGAGTTGTAGACCCTTGGTATCCAAGCTCGGCAACAAGTCGATAACCCTGCGTCTTAGTATAATCTGAATTTGAAGCGGCCCGTATTAATATAAAGTGAACAGCCTCCCATGTATGAGGGAGGCTATTCACTTTACAATTACGCGGACCCTGCGATTGCTTTCGTTGCTAACCGCGAGTGCTGATTCAATTGATCGTTCATAAATATCGCCTTCTGCTGCTTCCTGATACTTCGATCTACTCTGTTTGGCTCTCACCCGCTTCCTCTGCAACCTCCTTCTCCACAGCTTTGTCTTCCTCCTCTTCACTAGCTTTTTCTTCATCTTTGGGTGTTTTATTGTCAATATTCTCATCAGCCTCCTTCTCCTCTTCCTCCTCCAGCTCCTTCGGGACAGGTGGTGACGAGAACTTGGGACTTTGCGTCTCCTCTTCATCCTGTTCCGATCCGGACTCGTAAAATGCTTCCAGTTGGTCCGGATCGGCCGTGACGACCAAGTCCACTTCGTCCAGCGTCACTTGGTCCTTATCGTCCTTCAGCATTCTGGCCTCCGTCGCGGCCGCATCTCCATGATGGGCCACCAGTGTCTGATACGTGCGGAGGTCATTCATGAAGGCACTGGCCAGCTTCTGGCGTCGCATCTCCAGCAACTCGCGCTTGCGGCCCTCGGACTCCTGGGCGATCCGCGTCTCGAACTTCTCAAGCTCTTCTTGTTGCTTGGCCGCGAACTCGGCGTTCTGGCGGGCCGCGTTCTCCTCGCAGCGCTGCACTAGCAAGTTCTCCACCTCGTCAGCCTCCTCGGCCAGCTTAAGTACCAGGGTCCGGACCCCTGCGAGCTGTTGACGCACTCTAGACACCAAGTGGAAGTTCTGGGCTAAGAACTGTTCGCTGGCCGCTTGAGCCTGTAGCGTGGCCCGGGCGCGGCTCAATGCAGAGTCGAGTTCTTGGCCGCTTCAGTGGGAAATAGACACGTTAGTAAAAAAAATGTAATATCTCGTTAACGACTGAAAGTTGTTTCTTGCAACTTGTACAGTTACAAGCACCGATTACCTGGTGATTAGTTTCTGATGGTTGGACGTTGCCTGCGCGTATAGCTTTTGCTGAGCACGAAGGAACTCCTGACCTTCATTGCGGCCGGAAGTTTCGAGAGATTCTGGCGCGACGGGCGCAGCAGTTTGAGCCGCGACTTCCACGGTACTGCTGCTCGACACAGAGCTGAAGGGAGCCGAGCGGTTGCTGGCGGCCGAGAGCTCTCGCTCGACTGCGGAGGACAGCTCGCGTGACTTGGCGACGACGTACTGGAAGCCGATCATGGTAATCAGTTGAGGGGAAATGTCACTCAAGTGGAGTGACATTTATAATCTCGGTGGTCGACAATTCTGTCTGATTTTTTTTTATTGTTGGCGAGTTCAACTTGTTGAAATCCTTTACCACCGAGCCCACGAGTCTTGTATTTCTTGGCAATAATACAACCATAGTTTCATAAGATCCTCCAGTGTTGAATAAATTCTTTCCAGCATGCCAACCGCTTGTAGAAGCACCTCGAAATTCATCAGCAACCCATTCAACTGCGTCGTTCCCATTATGGAATCAGGTGGCTCCAACTAAAATATCCGCTACGTGTCGTGTGGCACCGCAACAAGAGGGTTCTCTCACTTGCTGTCAGCCACCCAGCTGGTGTCCGAAAGCCTGAATGTTCAGTCAAAGTGCAACATAATATCGGAGACCAATACAGTTCGCCAGATGGAGAAGCCCCAAACCTGTCCATCTTGTCGGGCTTGCAGAGCAAACTGGTCCACCCCATTATTAAGAATCGCACGAGGCCAACGAGACCAGCGCATGTGCGCAGGTACAAGGAATTCCCTTCTCTCCTGCTCAATTTAGCGCTCGTTTTTCGACGTTTATTTATCAACAGGCGATGGTGATGATATGGGCTTCCATGGGCTTGACCTCCGTTCTGCTTTCCAACATTTCGGCGATGCTGATCTCGTTCAAATTGTACCGAGACTGGGACTTCCGTGTGTCCAGCGTTCGTTGGTTATTCCTCACGTTTTTCGTTTATCTATGGCTCTACACACTCGGACGTGCAAGTTACTATCTCTGGGTCGTCATGCTACCAATCAAGGAATTCGTAGACGGCAACAACGCCGTGCCATACACAAGCAAACAATTGGACCAGCTAGGAATTTACGCTACGACAGATCTCGAAGCAGCGCGAAGGTTATTCCCGACTACAATTTTGTGTTTCTGCGACGTCATGCACTTTGCAGTAGCATTTTGGGTATTACCACTCATCTACGAACTGTCAAAAATCGCGGCGAAATCGATGGACAGAGGCACCGCCAAGGAAAAAGCCAAAATTCGGATGTATATTATCGTGGGCCATGGACTTATTACCTGCTTTCTGGTCGCAGTGGTGATTTTAAGTGTTATTGGAGGTGGGTACTCGAGTTATACCTACCGATTAGCACTCGCCATCTACGTCATGCAGATTATCACGCTTGTGTACATGGGTGTGGTGTTGTTCCTGCTGAAATGTAAGGGGCGAGATGTCGAGTCAATCAACGGTAAGTTCCAAGCTTCACCAGTCTACAAGCGACTCAAATGGATCATGTTTGCGTACGCGCTCTTTGCGCTCCAGTACGAGGCCACATCACTCTTCACGTACGTGTACACACCTCGTGATGAAGCAACGTTGAGCTACATTGGCATCAGTCAAGTCATGTACAATGCCACGGGTCTTGCCTTGGCTCTTTGTGCGGGCTGTAGTCTGCCATGTACATTACGGTTCTGCGGTTGCTGTATCCCCGATGAGATTCTCGTTCAGCTTGTGGTAGAGTCCAACCGAGGGGAAATTCCTTGCATGACAACCCGTGACGAGACGGTGGAGCCTCCTGTTTTAAACCCGGTGTTTGTTGTGACGGATATCGAGTCGTCCAGTGCGTTGTGGGGTATCGATGACGGTAAGGTGATGCAACGGGCGATACAGGTACACGATGATACGCTGCGTTCACTGTTGACACCGTATCGAGGGTACGAGATTACTACGGCCGGAGACTCCTTTCAGCTGGCCTTCCACACGATTCGTGAAGCCGTCTCGTACTGTTTGGATGTCCAGCTTCAGTTGCTGGCCGCTGAATGGCCCAAAGAGCTTCACGGTCTTGTACCAGCGACCAAGAAGCGACGAGCAGGCCACCGAGTCATTTTCCGTGGATTGCGTGTACGAATGGGAATTCACGATGCTATGGGCTCTGACGGACACCTTCACCATAGCCCTCACGCTGTCACGGGTAAGACCGTCTACACTGGAGCGTCTGAGGTGATCGCAAGCGAAGTGAGTGACGTGGGTGCTGGCGGACAGATCCTCATCACGCGACGAATTGCTGAATGGTTAATGACCAACAAGGACGTTTTACCTATGGATTACTCTGTCGATTACCTGTGCGACTACATGGTCCCGCAAGTAAACATGCACGTGGCAGTCTACGAAGTTCTGCCGGAAGAACTCGCTCGACGCAAGAAGATTTTCGCGCAGGACCAGAACAGCCGAATCCCGCACGTCGCGAACCGATCAGCCTCGGGCTCCACTATACTGGAGAGTGGCCTTGAGACGCCTCTGGGTTCACCCACATCGTGGTTCCAGACTCCTCGTACTCCTCAACGAGTGAGTACTTTTAGATCATAGCTTGTTGTTAGTGAAGTATAATATCCTGTACAGTAGCTTGTAGTGTTCGTGCTGTAAAATATTTCACATTTTTCTTCTATTCCGAACAAGAAGTTGCTACTTCAAGCCTAGTGGTGGGTGCAAGACCTGAATTACTACGAAAGCTTTGGTTGCTGTTGCTTAAAAACTCGTACAATGAGTTTGTCCTAACTAACTAGCCACGCATGCCTGGCTTCCGCTTGAGTTCATCACGCAGTCCCAGCGAGAAACACCCACGTTCCACCATTTGGTGCGGCGGCACGAACGAAGCGGACAGTGGCGTAACCACATCGTCCTCTTCATCGTCATCAAAGTCGTCAAAGCCTCCCTGCCGACGCTGCCGCAGGTCCATGCCCACTCGCCGCTTCTCCTTGGTCTTTTGCTTGCCCCTAAATACGTTACTACTGGCGTTGGAGTCGCTGTCTTCGCCCTCGAACTCCATCTTAAATATGTCGTCATCGTCGTCCTCTGTGTTCGTCAACCCTTCATCCTCAGTGTCCTCGCACTCCTCGGCGATACCGTGCGGCCCTGAATACGGCCTCCTCGACCGGCCATTGTTCACCGGGATAGCCAAGCCGTCGTTATTGCTGCGCTTCTTGCTCTCCAACGGCCAGCCGCCATTGCCAAGCATCATGGCCGGCTCTTCCCACGATAATAACTGCATCATAGGCTGCTTAGGGTCGTTCGAGTTCTGAAAGTCGTTGCTACTTCCGCGTCGTCTACGGCACTCAGAGTCCTTCTCGTCTCGTGACGGGATCGCCGTCGGCGAGGTCGCACAAGAACCCGTGGGGATCTCGATGGGCGCAGACACGCGGTCCACGACCATTTGGTCGCTTTTGGGTGCCAGTCTTCGCGCCCGGAAAAGATGAGACCGCAGACCGAACACGTACGAAGACGTCTTGTCCTCTGAAGGGGACGTACCCCACCGGCTCCTGGACGACGATGTAGATCTACTGCTCTGTCTGGCTGACGTCGACACCGAGACGGTCGAGCGTCCTCTGCTATTGTTACTCTCGGGCCGACGCGTCGTCTCATCCGTCGCCGTCGCCGTGCGTCGACGACTTGAAGTCTCGGCGCGTCCATTAGCCGTTGGTCGTCGATTACCGTCCCCACTCGGGCCATACCGTCCGCGTGTGGACGTAGCCAGATCCGGCGTGAAGATATTAAGAGCGCGTAGGTAGTTGGCTCTCCAGTTCTTGTTCTTGTTGGCGTTAAGCGCCATCCGCTGGCTGCTATTGGCCATAGGTCTGTCCTGTGTTTGTCTGTGGCGCGTCGTCATCGGGCCGCGCGCGGGCAGCCTCACGAGTCAATACAGAAGCTCAAAATTGTCGACTCCTTCCTGTCCTCTGGGCCGCCGAAGACCTTCGTCGTTGGCTAACAGCAGGCTGGAGGCCACCCGCTGCTGGCTGGAGCGTCTGTTGCGTCTCTTCCTGGGGCCTTCGCGGTGGGGTTAACGACTGGCCCGCGGCTCTTTGCCCTCAAGATTTGCGTCTGCGCGGGGCCCGATGCGAGATCTTTCGTTGCCCGAGCGTCTGGAGCGCGGCCGGTGCGATGGCCAAGCGGGGCCGAGGCGCGTACGTCCGGTCCGGTGCTGCTGTCCTGTCAATCAAGAAATGAGACTGGCAAAAGGTGCAGACGAAAAAACTCCGCAAAATTCTATTGCGATATTTGCAATAGAGACAACCCAGCTTTTTTGTGAGAAAAAAAATCGCTGGGGACCAACCAATTCGTTTGTCTCGGTGGTGAACACGAAGACACGAGCTAAAGGTTGCACTCGCGTCATTGCGGCCAGGTCTCATCGTGCGCGAGCGCTCTCTGCATGGCGCTGATATGTACATGCTTCGAAGTACCTTGCGAGAGAGACAATGTGCTGACTTGTGAGCATGTACCGGCCAGCGAGCGACCGGACGCTGTTCTCGCTCTCTCGGCACGGTTGGATAGCACGCGCAGGTAAATGTCCGTGTGCTCAGGACGAATTACATGAACTACTGCGCAGAAGACTAGCTCAGAGTTTGGTTGCTCAAAAGTTTAACTAAAGAATACCTCGCGTGCTATTTGATGGGATTGGCAGCTCCCACGAGACAGACACGAGTATAGAACGACAAAGTGCCACGCGAGATGAGTACATGTTGCAAGAGTTAACAGATTGCACACTTACTCATGTCGGGTTAGCTAAGATCTCTCCAAATTTCGCGCTTGTTTGCATCAAGGTGGTTGGTTGTCAACGCCCCCGCAGGATTCTTGGCAGCAAGATTAGCGAAAAAAAAAGAAGACGTCAACGCGAACGGCAAAGCATAATCCGAGCATATGTGGAGCGCAGACGTGTGTGACAGCGGCTTTGCGCGCCGCCGCGGTGATGAACACGACGCTGGCGTGCGGTGGTTTGCTTGGCCGCCTTGCAGACAGCGCCCGAGATCCGGGAAGGCGCATCACCTCTTCAGCAGCGAATGGCTCGGCGCAGGAGATCAAGCATTCGGACTTGCGTCGGATCCCCATCGGACGATCGAATGATCAACTTTCCGTACCTCGGCCCGTGGAACTCTTATTGCAACATTCTATTGTCAAAATGTACGGCAGCAAAGACCTGTTGAGGTTCAACTAGAATGCCTGTCACAGTTCTGGTAAGTAGTACTCAGAGGCCGAGTCGGCCAGTCGTTTTGGCAGAGATTTTCTAGAGGCGACGTGAAAGTTTCACCGCTGTGCTGGAGCTATGCAGCGCTTGCGATACTATTATATCTAACGTTTCGCCAGTGGCCCGATCTTTCATCACTCGAATGCTCCAGTCTCTGCTCGCAGAACGCCGATTTCTGCAAGTGAACTGCGGCACGTCACAGGCAAGAAAAACCAGGCAACGCAGTGCTGGCAGATTCCGGAATTCGACGGTTTAGAGGATGGCAACAAGCCGGAGGGATCCGATCACACGTGCGCACTGCGAGCGTTCCGGAAGTGCTCGCAGCAAAAATCCGCGTTTGAATCAGCTGCAATAACTTGCAGTGTGGCGTGCAATGCAAGTTCTAAAGCAAGAGATGATAGCGCAAATTTCCAGGTCAAGAGGTCTGGTTCAAGGCTCTTGCCTCCTGATCAGCAACTTGATGCTCTATCTTAGCGTCGCTGCCGCCGTGGCACGTCTCGCTGAGTCCAACTCGCCAAGTGTGTATCACTAACAGCCTTACTCTATTTCACTATTACTATTGTTGTGTGTCCCGCAATGTGCGGCTCGTAATGTTGCTTCGCTCATGAAGACCAAAAGGGGTTGGCAATAGCTCAAAAATGAGCCCAATACATACTTACATTGAAGTGCCACCCAATGCCGGCTATAGTACCAATACATGCGAGACCACGTTACAACAGCTTCTAACTGATGAATGCCCTATCTGGAAGCTGGACTCCAAACGCTATGCACACTCGAAGCAACAACCAAAATGATCCACAAACAGCTCTTATTCAGCGTGCTCGGAAACCCAAAATAGCGTTTGCAATCGAGTAATCGTATCATCGCCTCGTGTTCGTAACCAGGAAAATCTACTTGATGAACCTTGCAACACAGTGGCAAGAGCTTGTCCGTAGAGTTAAACGAGATTCGACGGCCGTCAGCGAGTGCATGCAAGTAATGCCGAGGTAACGTGCAGGCTGGCCTGAAATTGATTTTCTTCTTTTGCCAGCCACACGCAACTTGACCGCCATCTTATTCAGGTCCGGCCCCACAAAAGACGATGATTTGGGCTGTCCAATACGAACGAGTCCTTGGTAACTTATTTCCCTTCACGGGTACAGAACGCACTTGATCTCCCTACAGCCGCAACCAGCACCGAGTCTGGTGGCTCTCGAAGCAGCAGACACAACTCCACGACTTTGATGTACCGAAAAGACTGTTCCCTTGACTTGCATTCACTATGTACTCTATCCATCCGGTAAAGAAACCCTAACGCTTTGCTCTAAATGTTTAGACCAAATCCCGAGAAGAACAGCAGCATACTATTGGTATTAGCTTACCGCCGCTGTCTCGCACCTTGTGTCGTCCGAACGCCGTCGTCCCCGAGCCTACACGTCGCGCCGCCCTCTCCTCAAGACGCCTAAGAACCCTCCGCCCAAATTCCAGCGTCTCTCTCCGCGGCGTGGCCATGATATGGACGGCCCTCGCCGTCGCCTGCATGGCGCTGTCCAGTTTATCGACCGGTATGACCATGGTGAGCCTCCGACGTAGCTGGGACCTGCACGTGTCCAGTGTCCGATGGCTCTTCTTCTTCTTTTTCCTCTACCTGTGGCTCTGGAGCACCGCACGCGTATTATATCTGCTCTGGGTGAGCTTTTACCCCATTGAGACCACCACGTCCGACTACGCGTCGTCCTCCTCGAACGAGGACGAAGTAATTTACGACCGCTACAGCAGCATGGGCATATACACCGTCTTACAGCTCGAAGAGACCCACGACGCCTTCGCTACAGCACTTCTGTGCTTCGGAGACGCCGCGCTGTTCGCTGTAGCGCTCTGGATGTTCCCGCTGACGTTCGAATTGTCCAATATCGCTGCAAAATCGATGGATCGAGGCGCTGAGAAGGAAAGAAAACAGATCAGACTATACGCGTGGAGTGTACACAGCTTCGTGGTGGTGTTCGCAGCGATCGAAATGGCGCTGGCCATCGGGTACCAGGGGTATACGCAGTATACACAACGCTGTCTGCTGAGTGTATACTTCGTCCAGTTCTTCAGCTTCCTGTACATGATCTGGCTTATAGTCAGACTCAAGATCGGAGGCAGGAAGTACGAGAACGTGCAGGGCCAGTTTGTCACGTCGCCAGTATACCAGAGACTCAAGCGCATCATGATTGTATACGCGCTCTTCTCGTTGCAATTCCAACTGGCCTCTGTGGTCATGTACGCGTCCACAGACGACGAAGACAAGCTGCTGGACTTTATCAGTGTCAGTCTACTGGTCTACCATCTCTCGGGCTTGGCTCTAGCAGTCACCACCATGTGCAGTCAGGCCTGCGTCCTCAACATGTGCAGGTCGTGTCTGCCGGACGATATCGAGGCTCAAATCCAGACGAGATTCATGCAGGGAGGAGATCTTTTGTCTCCGAGAGACACACAGGTGCTTATGGAGTCAGCAGAGCCACCTCTGGTCAATCCAGTGTTCGTCTTCACCGATATCGAGTCGTCCAGTGCTCTGTGGGCCATGGGCGATGGCTTGGTGATGCAGCGGGCTACTGAGATCCACGATAATATCCTTCGTGCGTCTTTAATGAAGTACAGAGGATACGAGATCACAACAGCAGGTGACGCCTTCCAACTCGCGTTCCACACAGTGCGAGAAGCTGTGGAATACTGTCTAGACGTACAGCTCCAGTTGCTCGTTGCCAACTGGCCCAAGGAGCTGCATGGCATGTTGCCAGCTACTAGGAAACAACGTGCAGGCCATCGACTTATCTTCGGCGGTCTCCGTGTACGTATGGGTATACACGACGCGGTAGAAGCGGACGGAGCGCTGATCCTGGACGTCCACGCGGTGACGGGCAAGATGATCTATACCGGGGCGTCCGAAGTCATCGCTAATGAGATCGGAGACTTGGGTGACGGCGGTCAGATCCTGGTAACCAAGCGAGTAGCTGACTGGCTAGTCATGTACGAAGATCTGGTGGCGATCGACTTTATCGTCGATAGAGTGGGCGAGTACTCGATCCCGCAGATTAAGGCCAAGTTGGAAGTGTACCAGGTGCTGCCCGAAGTGCTCAGTGGACGCAAGAAAATGTTCTCGTCGACGCTCAAGAAGCGTAGAGCGACCACAGCGTCGTCACTGTACTCGATCGCGTCCAGCAACCGCTCGCGACTGTCAAGTAACGGCGGACAACTCCCGATCCCTGAACAGCGACGGCGGATGTCTCGACCACCGCCACTAGCGACGCCTCCGGATCACGCACCAGTACAAGGCGGACTCAGTCGCTACGGCCGTGTGCAGCGATCGTTCTTGCGTATTGATCATGGCTCGTTCTACACGCGGGCGACGAGCATGTAGTCTGGTTACTAACTTATTATTAAACAAGAGAATACACTAGCTTTCCTGCATTTTCAAGCTCGCTTAGCGATGGCTGACGAAGTTGACCTTCTGTCTTTATGAACTCTTCGTTTTTATTTTCTGGACAGACTGAACGGCATCCTAGAATGATTAATCACGGGGAAGTCCGTGTTTTTGGCGGTGGGGTAACATTGCTTTTGGCAGTTATCTTTGTATGTTCTCAAGCGAGACTGTAAAAAAAAAAGGATTAGTTTCCCCTTGTTAAAATAAGGTGAAAAATTACTTTTTTGTTATTCAATTCCAGGTTCAACTCCGTGTCCATCTCGACTATTATCGTTTGAATGGCGACAAAGTGAGCGAGTCGGCATATTTGATATTTGTGATGATAATGAATCTACTTATAACCCAATTTTAAAGAGGAGCCAACGCCTTCTTTCTGAATTTACTGGTTTACCTGTGGGTCTGATAAGTTGATGCATTTTGGCAGTCGTGAATCCGTTGACTTTTCCTTGGTCATTAAGCACTACAAAGAATTTTCACAGAAAAAAAACAAACATGCAAAAGCACAAATAGAAAAGGTATAATCTTCCTTTTTTGTAGTTGCAGTATGACCAAGAAGCTGAAGCAGTGAGTCATGACCTATAAAAATCGTAAAGACTTGCAGAAGCCAGTTTCTTGTTGTTTGTAAACAGCAGCATGAGCACGCGGGCTAATGGGCGATCGCAGTCGAAATTCTAGCGATTGTAAAAAAAAAAGGTTTCCAACCATGACAACGAAGAATTTATAATCTTAAATTACGCTGCAGTGCTGATGCAATAGCGTGCGTAAAATCTACTGCGTCGGTCTTGAGGAATCAAGCATAAAGTCAGCGCCTTCATTCTGCTATTTTAGTGGCAAAAAACAGTGGGTTCCGAAAGCCGGCCAACTTACCAGTTTTCCGATAGCGTCATTCTGATTTTTAACGGAAGTAGAAAGCAAATTCAATATAACCGTTGAACGGTTTGGTTTGCCATGCTTGTAGTGACCAACCACTCCAAACGCTCGCAGTAAGTTCCTCAGTTTTGTATTCTTCATCCAAAGCTCAAGACTCCAAGCAGCCTTCAACCACAATGCAGAACTCATGTGCCCCCGTGCAGAACCTCTCGTTCGTCCTCGAAAAGGGTGGCGCAGTCAAGTTTGAAGACCGTCCTGTGCCGGAGATTGTGGACCCCCACGACGTGATCGTCAACGTCCGCTACACGGGAATTTGTGGAAGTGATGTGCACTACTGCACGCACGGCTGTATTGGCAAGTACGTGGTGGACAAGCCCATGGTTCTAGGACACGAGTCTGCAGGTGTCGTGCATGCCGTGGGATCCGCCGTCAAGTCTCTCAAGGTGGGCGACGAAGTGGCCATGGAACCCGGAGTTCCGTGCCGCCGATGTGCGCGTTGCCGTGAGGGTAACTACAACCTGTGCCCGGACATGGCATTCGCAGCCACGCCCCCGTACGACGGCACTCTGACCAAGTACTACCGCATCCCCGAGGATTTCTGCTACAAGCTGCCGTCCAACGTCAGTATGCAGGAAGGAGCGATGCTAGAACCCACGGCTGTGGCTGTGCACTTCTGCCGTCTGGCTAAAGTGACCCCGGGCCACAAGGTCGTGGTGTTTGGTGTCGGCCCCGTGGGTCTGTTGACTTGCAAAGTGGCCCGACACGTGTTCGGTGCCACGACGGTCGTCGGCGTGGACGTCAACGAGAAGCGTCTCGCGGTTGCCATGGAGCACGGCGCAACGCACGTGTTCCAGGGACGACCGGGTACGACGCCTCAGGAGACTGCTGAGCAGATTATTGCAGAGTGCGGACTGGGCGACGGCGCCGACATCGTGATCGACGCGAGTGGAGCTGAGTCCTGCATCCAGACGGCAGTCTACGTTGCACGCAACGGTGGCACGTTCACACAGGGAGGTATGGGCAAGACGGACATCATGTTCCCGATTGGCATCATGTGTGGCAAGGAGCTGCGTGTTACTGGCAGCTTCCGCTACTCCGCAGGTGACTACCAACTGGCGCTGGACATGGTTGCAAGTGGAAGGCTAGGCGTCAAGGAGCTTATCTCGAAGACTGTGCCGTTTGAGGAAGCCAAGGAGGCGTTCGACAACGTCAAGCGCGGGAATGGCATCAAGTGGCTCATTGAAGGACCCAACTAAGTGCTAGTAGTTGTACCGGATGAAGATTATGAACCCCCTTTATAAAACAGTATTTCTTTAACCCCAAATCGTTGCATGGAGAGGTTACTTAAGTACAAAAGATCAGCGGAAAACAAAGTCTCACAAGTGAAAAAAGCAAGCAAGTCGATTTCTTCGATATCCCTGGTATTGAGTAGAAGGGTAAAGAGTTGCTTCTACGAGATCGGAAGACTTGGATATTCGGAGGAAGGCCAACTTGGAAGTGTACCAGATGCTGTCAGGGATTGATTCTACCTTTCTGCATTCATTCGACTTTTGATCTATTTTTTTTATTATTACTATACTGAGTTCAGCTTGCTAGTTTACATGCTGCTATTGCGCGTTAAGGTCGATCCGCGGTCGACAGCTTCAGCGACCAGCATTGTGTGGGAGGAGGCGTGGCGATTTAGTGCCACCTGCTCCAGTTGGCGCCGACGTTCACGCCAAGCGTACAGGTTGCGCCGGCGTTCAGCAGCCTCAGTGCTCAAACCGGGCGGAGTGTTGTCATTGAGAGACTGACTACTGCCGTACGGATGCGAACTCACGCGCTTCTTGAGTGTCGTCGTGAATTTCTTCTTGCGTTTGGCCAACTCCAACGGGATGACCTGGTAAACCTCCACCGTCGCGTTGATCATAGGCACCGTGTACTCTCCAACACGATCAACTGAACAGGGGATCACCACCAGATCCGCGTACATGAACAGCCAGTCCGCTATGCGTCTCGTGACCAGAATCTGGCCGCCGTCGCCTAAATCTCCAATCTCATTAGCGATAACTTCAGACGCGCCTGTGTACGTCATTTTCCCCGTCACGGCGTGTACGTCCAGTATCAACGGTCCATCTGAATCCACAGCATCGTGGATGCCCATTCGAACACGCAGGCCACAAAAAACAAGATGGTGGCCTGAACGCACCTTCCTAGTCGCGGGTAGTAACCCGTGCAGTTCTTTCGGCCACGGAGCTTCCAGTAACTGCATTTGCACGTCCAAGCAGTACTCGACGGCCTCACGAACTGTGTGGAAGGCCAACTGGAACGCGTCACCGGCTGTCGTGATTTCGTATCCTCTGTACGTCATGAGTGAGGATCGTAAAATGTTGTCGTGGATCTCGGTCGCTCGCTGCATGATAAATCCGTCCCCGACGCCCCAGAGTGCACTGGATTGCTGAATATCTGTAAACACAAACACAGGGTTGACAAGCGGGGGCTCGGCCGATTCAACAAGCCCTGGCGTGTCTTGCGGTGATAATAATTCTCCGGGTTGCATGAGTCGCGCTTCAACTTGGGCTTCCACATCGTCCGGTAAACAGCAGCGGCAGAACTCGAGGACACACGCTTGACTGCACATGGTCGTAATAGCGAGTGCCAGGCCAGAGACGCAGTAGATCACAGCACTGGCGCTGATAAAATCGATCAGCTTGTACTCTTTATTCGGCATAGCGTACAGCACGACGGACGCGATCTGGAACTGCAGCATGAAAATGGCGTAGACGAACCTGTAGCAGCTCGTTAGTATGAATCATTTAAAAGATTATCAAGATTTCACCGTACATGATCCTCGACAGTCTTTGATAAATGGGCGACGTGACAAACTGGCCCTGCACATTCTCGTACTTCCGGCCGCCCCATTTGAGTCGAATAAGGTTCCACACCATGTACAGGAAGCTGGCAAACTGCGTGAAGTACACGGCCAGCAGACACCGCTGGGTGTAGGTCGTGTAGCCCTTCCTCACTGCTGCGAGAGTCGTCTCCACGACGATGAAGATTGCAATGACGATCCAGACTCGCCATAAATACCACCGGATCTGCTCCTTCTCCTTCTCGGCCCCGCGATCCATGGATCGTGTGGCAATCAGTCGGAGCTCGTAGGTCAGTGGGAAAGTCCACACGGCCACTGCGAAGAGCGCGCAGTCTCCCCACACCAGCAACGCCGTGACCAGCGGGTCGTGTGAAACTTTAAAGTTTAGCACAGAGAAGACGCCCAGCTTGCTGTACCGGTTGGCCAAGAGCTGCTCACCCACCTCTGTCGTAGAGTCCAGCGGTTTGATAACGCCCACGATCATGAACAGTATGCGGCCGAGGCAGAAGATGAAGTAACATAGAAAGAAGGTGAAAAACAGCCAGCGGACACTCGAAATCTGCAGGTCCCAGCTACGCCGCAGACTGTAGGTCGTGATACCCGTGGCCACACAGGATAAGCTTATGGTAACGATGGCCAACTCCGTCCAGACCATCCTGACAACGCGGGCCGCGATGTAAGGTGTGGATTGAAGGAATGACCGACCTTAGCCCGATGGTAGTATTGGGGGTTGCGTGAGACTTTTTTTTTCTAGTCTCGAAGCCGTTCGAACTTTTGGGAGTTTTTCTTGTTTGGTAGAATTTTTTTTGGTATAATTTTTTTTAACGGACGTGAACAAAAAAAACAGCAGCTATTTGACCGGCGTCAAAAAAATATCAAAGTGACTGTTGCTTGGCAGTAATAAAACACGATTAACTTAGTTCTTAAAACTCGTCGGTACGCATGTTGATTGGCCAGGATGGCATTCAGACGAAAAAAAACTATTACATTTTTAATGGTTTTTTTTTTCGTCTGAATGCCATCCCGGCCAATCAAAAAAGAAACAGAACAAGAACTAGAACAAGCTCTTGTTTATCCGTTGAGGAGTTCTCGTCCGTTAAGCTCGATGGACGAATCTTGGACGTTTTTGGGTTCGCAAACATGATATGCGACATCAAAGCAGTTCAACCATGACGTTAGCAATACCCAGCAAACTCTATTTTGATAAATTAGTTACATGCTTGTTGTACGCGCGTAGCTGGGGCGCGTGTCGAACGCAAAGCTCGGGCGGGCACTCTCCGTGCGCATGAGTGTCTGGTGAGACGCCGGCCGGCCGAGAGCGCCTTGTTCCAGTTGGCGACGTCGTTCGCGGAGCGCGTAGAGGTGGCGACGGCGTTGAGCTGCCATGCTGCTCATACCCGGAGGAGTACCGTCATTTGCGGTGAAGGAAAGCGCTCCGACGGCGGCGTTTTCCCCGTGGCCAGGACGTCTCTTTAATGTTGTCGCGACATTGGTCGTGAACTTCTTCTTGCGCTTGGCCAACACTGTCGGAAGCACCTGGAAAACCTCCACCTTTGAATTGATCTGAGGGACCGTGTAGTCGCCCACACGATCGACCGAACACGGGATCGCAACCAGGTCCGCGTACATGTTAATCCAGTCTGCAACGCGTTTAGTTACGAGGATCTGGCCGCCGTCGCCTAAGTCTCCGATCTCATTGGCGATGACTTCGGACGCACCGGTGTAGATCATTTTTCCTGTTACAGCGTGGACATCCAGTACCAACGGGCCGTCCGAATCGACCGCGTCGTGGATGCCCATACGTACGCGCAGTCCGCGAAAAACCAAGTGACGACCTACTCGCTGCTTCTTGGTGGCCGGTAGCAAGCCGTGCAGTTCATTTGGCCACGGAGCATCCAGCAGTTGCAACTGTACGTCCATGCAGTATTCGACTGCCTCTCGAGTGGTATGGAAGGCTAGTTGAAAGGCGTCACCCGCCGTCGTGATCTCGTATCCACGATATTTCATCAACATTGAGCGCAGAATATTGTCGTGAATCTCGGTGGCTTGTTGCATGATGAGACCGTCACCGACACCCCACAACGCGCTCGACTGCTGGATATCTGTAAAAACAAATACAGGGTTGACAAGCGGAGGCTCGGCGGATTCCACGAGGATCTGGGTGTCTCGTGGGGAGAGAAGTTCTCCAGGCTGCATGAGTCTGGCTTCAAGGTGAGCTTCCACGTCGTCGGGCATACAACAGCGACACATTTGGAGCACACACGCTTGGCTGCACATAGTTGTGATGGCTAAGGCAAGCCCAGAAATGTTGTATATGACGGTACTGATGCTTGTGTAGTCACTAAGGTCGTCCCTGTCGTTCGGTCTTGAGTACGAAATGACGGAGGCGAGCTGATACTGGAGCGTAAAAAACGCGTAGATAACTCTAAAAACCAGGAAAAAAACATGTTTGTTAGATCTTTTTCCAATATATATATAAACAGGAGTCCAAGCGTACAGGATCCGCGAGATACGCTGGTATATGGGTGACGTGACGAATTGTCCCTGGACATTTTCGTACTTCCTGCCGCCCCACTTGAGTCTCAAGACCACGAAGAGCATATACAAAAAGCTCGCGAACATTGTAAAGTAGACAGCCAGCTGAAATGCCTGCGTGGTGGTTGTGTAGCCGCCTCTGTCTACTGCCAGAATGGTCTCTGCGACGGCAAACCCACCAATTATTGGCCATACACAACACCAATACCATTGAATTTGCTCGCGTTCCTTCTCGGCCCCTCGGTCCATAGTCTTCTTGGCTATAAGGCCGAGCTCGTAAATTAGCGGGAACGTCCATGTGGCCACCGAGAAGTGAACGGAGTCTCCGATGACCAAAAACACCGTCACCAGTGGATCGTTGGACACACGCGAGTGCAGCGGCGCGAAGATTCCGAGCGTCGTGTAGTGTTCGGCCAAATATTCGTCATTGGCCGAATGGCCCCACGTGGCCTTGGCGCTTACTGTGACCATGTACGCCACACGCATTACGCTGTACAGGCAGTAGCACGTGAAGAAGATGAAGAAGAGCCAGCGTACGCTGGAAACCTGCAGGTCCCAAGACCGGCGGAGGCTGTAGCTCGTGATGCCCGTGGCCACGCACGACAGCCCCATGGCCGTGATGGCCAGCGTCGTCCAGACCATGGCCACTATGTTTTCCCCTCGCCTGTGTCGCCAAGACTCCGAGCTGCGCTTTGACACGGTGAGTGACCGCGGCTTGCCGGTTCGAACGCACAGTTTATGCAGTGTGGGCTCATAAACAAAAGTACTGATTTCTGCTGGCTATTGCTATTATTGCAATACATTTGTCCTCGCATCTTTCGGGGGCACTCGGAGAAAAAAGCAAAAAGGGTAATATGAGGATGAAGGTCTTTCAATAGCAGTATCTATTAGTCATGAAGCGCCATGGCTGGCATCTTGGTAATGATGTAGATATGAGAGGGAGGCCCGGAACTCGCTTATTATACTGTTATACTGACGCATTTACTTTGGAGCCGATGTTGTTATCGTGCAGGTGAATGATGGAAACCGTGGACGTGGTCCCTCCGACAGTATAACGTTTTAATTGGGTCTCTAGGGGGGGGGGCTCCAAAATAAAAGCAAGCGCTGTTGATGTGCCTGACTTCGATCCCAAACTGGGCGAAAAGAAGACATGCCTCATCTGGAAGTTTTGCGGTGATCAAGTTTCTCGAAGTCTATAACATTGAACAGATTTTCCAGCGTATATCACACTGCGCTGAAGAATGTTAATGGGAAATGGGCTATATAAACGATAGATCTTTTTTTGTTTTTGTTTTAATGAAACATGATTGTAACAAAAAATATGGTATGCGATCTTCACAAAAGTGCGAGATCTTCTTTCTCATTCCTCTGCAGCAGAATTGACTAACCGTCTGAGATGATCTGTACAGACTTTGCCGTGACCATAACCGCTATGACTAGTATTGTAGAGTTCCTGTTTTTTTTTTCGCTGCGTAGCACGGCAACAAGCTGCTGGTCGGCCATATTGTTCTGACTCCGCCGCAAAAAAAAAAAATAAAACAGGATCTCGCTTGATACGACAGTACAATATCCCAGGATTCAGAAGCTGTACACTACCGTAGAC
This sequence comes from Phytophthora nicotianae INRA-310, assembly GCF_000247585.1. NCBI lineage: Eukaryota > Oomycota > Peronosporomycetes > Peronosporales > Peronosporaceae > Phytophthora > Phytophthora nicotianae. The sequence continues at coordinate 155,008 of NW_008649053.1, forward strand.
TGATATCGCCGACCAAGCGAAGACATTGTAGAAGTTAACAAAATATAATAGTTGTTAATAGTGCATAATAAAAGAAAAACTTTGCTTACTGATTTATGATAATTACAGAACTGATTCTTACTCTGAAGTGACTCGTCGAAACGGTCTGGAGTCTCGCAAGTCGTGGGAGCCGGCATCCTTCGCCGATAGAGATTTTCAACGCAGAATGAAAAAAAAAACTACATGTAGTGTTCATCACAAGTCAGTATTAATAACCAGACTACCTATTAATATAAGTCATTGTTCGCCACGCGCAACGAGCATGCAGTCTTGTTACGGCGCGACCATGACCGATGGTCAAAATGCAAGAACGATCGTTGCACACAACCAAAGCGTCTGAGTAGCTTACACAGGCGCACGATCCGGAAGAGTCCCTAACACGCTTGTGTCGATAAATCCTTCGTCGCTGGCCAGGAGCCAGGAGCTGTCCGTTGTTTCTTGACCGTCGCGATCGATTGCTCAACGCGACCAAGCTCAGTGGCAACGGCGTGGTAGCCCGCCGCTTGGCTCTAGACGAAATGCTATCATCGACTCAAGATTCTTGAGGCCGATGACAACACTTTCTTCCGCCCGCAGACTTCTGCGGTGCGCTCTTTTTAAGTTTTTGATAATTAGCGGTCACTGATTAAGATTCTGTGAGTCAGAATTGTACAGTATTCCACCGCCGACGGCACTGGAGACTCTTTTAAGCTGCAACAAGCTAATGAGAACCCTGGATTTTTTTTTTCGGGGCGGTGGCGGGAAACGAACTCGTCGAACTGTTTTTCCATCATCCATTCGCTGTCAGTTTATCAAGGTTTTGCCACACTACATTCCGAATTGCAAGTTGCAAACAACGTCGCCATCACGAATTGTCCTCCTGGATCGGCGTGTCGTATTCACGGGCCCTTCGATTCCATGGTACTTTTTGACTCATCGAAGGCTTCGACGAAGCAAAGTTGCTGCAGGAATTCTACAGATGCCCAAACTTACGGCATCTGTACAGCTTGGGATCTGTTGAGTACTCACGTTCCCAATCTCTTTGCATACTTTCTCTCATACTGGAATGACAGCGTCCGTGTCGAACGCAGCGTTGGTCCGCCGTGGCGATATCGGTACTGGCTCCCTTGGTGTCCGTAGACTCCACCGAACAAACGGAGACGCGGAACGTGCGCCATTTCCCGATCAACTCTTCTTGAAAGCGTCGAGGCTTCGTAGAGTATATTTTGCAAGCCAAACCGGAGTATCACTATGGTCTGGCGAGTCTGCGCTCTTGCAGCTGCAGTCACAGTCAGCGTCGTACAGGCTGGCCCCCTTCCAACAGGTATTTGCTACGCGCCGTGGCATCACCCCACCGTCACCTACGATGTCGTAGGCAAGGACTTGACCCAGGTCAGTCAGTACTTTTCCAGCATCCGTACATTCCAAACACTGTTCAGTGGCGTGAACGTCATCAACTCGGCCGCAGCGGCAGGAATCAAGGTGGCTGTAGGCGTACAGCTTACGGATCCGGCACTAATTGACGCAGAAATCAAGGCGGTGTGTGAAGGTTACAAGGCTAACCCGAGTGCCGTCGAAGCTGTGTACGTTGGTAACGAAAACCTCAAGAACAAAGATTTCGGAACGTTCACGGCCGACCAGCTCGTCGGCTACATTACGCGTGTGAAGGAGTGTGTAGGAAAGACTCCAGTCGGTTCAGTGCAGCGTATTAACGAGTGGCTCTCGGCCGAAGGCGCAGCCACGCTGTCTGCGGCGTGCGACGTTATTGGTGTTAACATTTACCCGTTCTTCACGAACGGCCCACAGACGGCCGTCGAAAAACTACAGACGCAATGGGAACAAATGGCGGTGAAATACGATGCAGACAAGATGCACGTGACGGAAACTGGCTGGCCGTCGGAAGGTGAGAACTACGGCGCGAACGCGCCTTCGATCGAGGGCATGCAGAAGTACCTGGACGACTACGTGGAATGGTCCAAGAACGTCCCTCAGAGCTACTGGTTCATGATGTACGACACGACAGTGAGCTACACTGGTGCTGAGTACGAGAAGCACTTTGGCGTCTTCACTTCCGATGGAAAGCAGAAGATCACCGTTCCGAGCGGCGATGGAGCGCAGAAGCAAAGCAATGCCACGGACGCGTCCCCAACGCAGCAAAAACAGCCAAATGTATCGGCCGACCCTCCTGCTACCGTGAAGAGCAAGGATACCCCTGCTAACAAGACCGCTGGTGCCACTTCTACTCCTGTCTACACATTCCAGCAGGACAATACTGGCAACGAAGCCGGCACTGTTGCTCCATTCTCTGAACGTGATTCTGGAACGTGTAGCCAGATCGTATCGTCTGGAGACGCAGCAGTCGGTATCAAGATCGTCACAGACAAGACCTGCGCTTCTGGAGGCGTGGGATGCCTCGACAAGATATGCCGATACTGCAAAGAAGTGAGCACTACGCAGTCCTCGAAGTTCGTCGACTGTGCTTCGATTGAAGGGAAGTCAAGGAAGCTGTAGATTTCAAAGTCATAGAGATTGTTTTCGTAGCTCTAGACAAGTGTATCTCGGCTTTTACTTTGTGTTCATCTTGTAGGGAGTCGCTGGAAACTCCATCCCGGTCGAAGGAACTGTTTGTACACAGCTTGATCAATAAGAAATGGTTTGGCAACATTATCCTTCATTCAGCCTTAACTACTGAGCTTTAAAGCACAAATTTATGAACAGCATGTATAGGGACGAGCTTTAACACACAGTAATGTACTCTACTTGGATGTAGTTCGTCTAGCTAATAGCGTTTGCGGAGGGAGACCTTACACTTGCCACTAGTAGGAACGACCGTGGTTGCAGCTGGAGCAGCCTCAGCCTCAGACTGAGTCGAGCCTTCCAAAGAAGGAGCGTACGTTTCGGTAATAGCAGTCGTCGGGGCTGTAGTTGGGGCATCAGTGTTCAGAGAGGTTGCCTCAGCTGCGGTATCAATTGCTGTCGACGGAGCTGTGGTAGTAGCATCAGTGGCAACAGGGGCAGTCGTTGTAGGTGTATCAATTGCAGCAGAGGTAGTTGTCGGAGTTATTATCGAGAAATCAGAGGTAACCGGGGCTGTCGTTGAGGTCACAGGAGCATCCGTGGTGTCCTGAGCTGTCGAATCCAACCCGGACGAGGAAGTCGAGGTGGTCTGAAGTGTGGTGCTATCACTACCGGGGATCGTGACCTTCTGCGTGCCGTCCGAGGTGAACAGACCGAAATGCTTCTCGTACTCCGCTCCCGTGTAGCTGACGGTCGTATCGTACATCATGAACCAGTACGACGATCCTACACTCTTGGACCACGTGACGTAGTCGTTCAAGAACTGCTGCATCGTCTCAATGGACGGTGCATTGCTCTGATAGTTCTCGCCGCTGGACGGCCAGCCAGTCTCCGTTAGATGGAGTTTGCTCGAGTCATACATGCTCGTCATCTGGGTCCATTGAGCCTCCAGCTTTTCAACTGCAGTCTGGTCGCTGACAGTGAAGAACGGGTAGATGTTGACTCCAACGACGTCCGACGCCGCCGCTAGCGTTGACGCTCCGTCAGCAGTGAGCCACTCGTTAATACGCTGTACCGAACCAACAGGAGTATTACCCACACAAGTCTTAAGCTGGTTGATGTAGATCACTAATTCATCCGCAGTGAACGTGCCAAAGTCGCCGTTTTTGAGGTTTTCGTTACCTACATAGACCGCTTCAATCGCGTCCGGGTTGGACGCGTAGCCTTGGCACACAGCGTCGATCTCGGCGTCGATTGCCGAGGCGTCTGTAAGCTGTACACCGACTGCAACTTTAAGTCCCGCTGCGGCCGCGGCTTGAATGGCGTTGACGCCGCTGAATTGGGCCTGGTACGTGCGGACGCTCGAGAAATACTGAGCGATCTCGGTCATATCCGCTCCGACGACAGTGTCATCGACGGACGTGTGGTGCCACGGAGCGTAGCACACACCCGTTGCATCCGCTGCGACCGCGAGTGTAGCCATCGCCACAGCAACACGAATACTTGAGAAGACCATTGTCGCTCGAGATCGAATTGGTCGGACTGTGTCTTCGTGGAGAAAATGAAAAGTGAGCAATAGGGTGAATGGAGCCGTCCGTCGTGCTAGAGGGACAGCAAGGAGTCAGAATGAATTCGGACTGGCATGAAGGTTGTGGTGAATTGAGCATGTTGGTGTATTGGCTTACGTCGCTTGAGTCGCCACGCGGATTCCGTGAAGGATCGATCGAATGGTCATGTGTACAAGCTGCTCCGGAGGAATGCCCGTTACGGAGGCTTTCGCTTGTATCTGCTCATAAACTTTCTGATATAATAGGAGTGCCCCGACGACTCCACCCTCACGTTGTGGTTCGTCGCCGCGAAACGTTAATTTTTAGAGAAGAGAAGCGTTTCGATGCAGAGATGTCGCTAGACTAACGTCGTAAGGCACGCACGCTAGGACAATCTGCTTGTCGCGGACTTCACTGTGGTGACGAATGCGTTGCACTCAAGATGGCGAGTCATAAGACGACGGGTAGGCCCTGTGGCTGCGTCGTCCGGAGCTTAGTGACTGGTTCACGCCAAGATTTTCGAGACAAGTGGATAAGACAACCGTATGAGAGATAATGGCTTGAAGTTGCACACAGTAGAACAGTAGAATTGCTCTTAGCTTAGAAGTTTTACTAGTAGAGGACATTCAAGTTACTCACCCGTTAGAGTAGGCGCTTCTTGATGCTTAGATGTACTACTACATGCTAGTCAGTGTCAGAGTGGTAATGATTGAAGTAGTATCTGTACAAAAGCTGTTTTGTTTATCGGTTATGCACCTCCGCTACATGCTTCACCTTGGAACTAGTCGTACCAAGTTTCCAACTATGTAACCGAGTCGTCTACATCAACGACTAACGAGAGATTTACATGGCACAGTCCTTGCCAGACTGAACAACGGGGGCGGGGGTCACCGAAGGAGTGTCCTGGGTAGGAACGTCAACGGACGGAGTGCCCTGGACAGGGGTCTCCTGAGCAGGGATCTCACCCGTAGGGTTGGTAGGGGCCTCGGTGCGGTACTCCGGAATATCCACAGCGTACTGCGGCTCCGTCGGGGCGGGAGTGCCGGGGACCTCGCCCTGCTGCTGGGTCTGGTCGCCGCCATCGTTAGCAGGCGGGGTGCCGGGAGCCTCCGTGCGGTACTCCGGCACGTCGACGGCGTACTGCTGCTCCGTCGGGGCGGGGGTCACCAAGACCTCACCCTGCTGCTGGGTCTGGTCACCACCATCGTTAGCGGCCGGGGTGGCGGCAGGGGCGTCCGTGGCAGGCGTAGCAGGAGCATCAGTGCCCTGCTGGGTCTGGCTGCCCGTGGAGCTGCCCTGGGTCTGGCTGCCCTGCGTCTGGCTGCCCTGCGTGGGGGAGGTCGTGGTCGAGCCATCCTTGAATCCGCCAGGGATCGACACCTTCGGGTTGCCATCCTTGTCGAAGCAACCGAAGTGCTTCTCGTACTCGGCGCCAGTGTAGCTGGTGGTCGTGTCGAACATCATGAACCAGTACGACTCGCCCTTGCCCGACGACCACTGCACAAAGTCGTTGAGGTACTGCTGCATGGTCTCGAGCGACGGGGAGTTGCCGAACGAGGTCTCACCCTCCGTCGGCCAGCCGGTCTCCGTCAGCTGAATCTTGCCCTCTTCGTACTTGGAAGTCATCTGCTTCCACTGAGCCTCAAGCTTCTGAATAGGAGTCTGCTCACCCTGCGTGAAGAACGGGTAGATGTTAACACCGTACTTGTCGCAAGCGGCGGAGACCTTGTCAGCACCAGCAGCGGTGTTCCACTCGTTGATACGCTGAGCGGTACCAACGGCCACGTTGCCGCCGGTGCATTCCTTAACCTTCTGGATGTAGCCCACGAGCTGGTCGGCGCTGACCGTGCCGAAATCGCCGTTCTGCAGGTTCTCGTTTCCGACCCAAATGGTCTCGACGGAGCCAGGGTTCTTGGCGTAGCCATCGCACACGGCCTGAATCTCGGAGTCGACCTTGGTCAGGTCGTTCATCTGCACACCGGGAGAGACCTTGACACCAGCCTTGGCAGCAACGTCAATGATGTTGACACCGCTCATGATGGTCTCGAACGTGCGGAAGCTCGAGAAGAACTGACCGATCTTCTGGACGTCTTTCAGAAGCACGTCCTCGTTGACGGTCGGATGGTGCCACGGGGCGTAGCAGGAGCCTGTGGCGTCGGCCGAGCTGATGGCCAGAGCGGCCATCATGGCGAACACGGTCTTGTAGGTAGCACACACCATCTTTAAAAGAAGAGTTTAAAGAGGAAGCTGTAGGGAGGTGTTGGTGCTGGTAGTTCCTTGTGCTGAACGAGGAAAATTGGGGAATGAATTGCTGTCCGAACAGGTTCGGGGACCTGTGCTCCCGTTCCGAGGGGACGAGAGAGGAGGCAAGCGAGTGCTCTGCTGTTCGAACTGACGTTCGGTAAGAGACACTCGCCTTTGCGGGCAAGAGACCGTAGAGTCTTACACATGGACGACCAGGCGGTACAATCGAAAACTTGGCAGAGATTGCCAGCACCCTCAAACATTGAGACAACAGCAGGTCAAGCGTGGCACATGGCGGGGAACGACACAGTGGCGACTATCGTTCGGCGGGGTTACATGTAACGCGTTCACACCGAGCTGGCTGGAATTCGGAGGAGCTTTTGCAGAGCGTTTATTCAGATAGTCACCTTTGAACTCCGAACTCCGACTGAGTTCAAGGGACTCAGCATAAATCCACGTTTGCAGAGGCAGGGTCTCCACTGTCTCGTTTGCTTACAACCGCGCGCTTTTGGCACGCACGCCATGCCACGCTGCGCCGGACTTCGCATAGGCGAGCCCAGACGATCGAGAAGCAGTGCTCGTTATGTACATACATGACGTAAACGTATTCATACAAATCAACGATGTGCGATAAGGTGAGAAGCATAGAAATCTATCACATCAGTGGATATTATCAGTGGAAGTTCCGCACATTCGATCCATCCAAAGTCTCCTTTTCAAAATTCAGATCCAGAAGGGTCTTGCCAAGAGACGTCAAGGAATGCCAACGCGTCTTACATGGCGCAGTTGGCGGTCGTCGTCGTGGCCGTCGTAGCGGCCGGGGTCACCGTCGGGCTGTCCGTGGTCGTCGTGGTCGTCGTCGTGTCCTCTTCCTCCGAGGCACCGACATCCTCCGAGGTGGTCGGCGCGGGAGTGGCCGTCTCGGTCTCCTCCGAGGCTGTGTCGTCGATGTACGACGTGGTCTGCTGTGTTGAGTCATCCGCCGTAGTCGAGCTCTGCGTGGTCTGCTGAGTCGAGTCGTCCGTGGTAGTCGAAGCCGAGCTCTGCGTGGTCTGTTGCGTGGTGTCTTCGCTGGTGGAAGCGGCCGTCGACGTCGTGGTGGAGCTGGCGCTGCTGCTGCCGCCCGGGATGGTCACGTGAGCGACCATATCGTCGCCAAAGATACCGAAGTGGGTCTCGTAGTTGGCGCCCGTGTAGCTCGTGGTGGTGTCGTACATCATGAACCAGTAGCTCGACTGCACGCCCGAGGACCAAGTAGCCCAGTCGTTCAGGTACTGCTGCATTCCATCGTACGACGGCGAGTTGCCCTCGTAGTCGTCGCCCTCGTACGGCCAGCCCGTTTCAGTCAAATGCATGGTGCTCTCATCATAGCCGGCAGCCAGCATCTGCGCCCACTGAGTCTCGAGCTTGGACACTGCCGTGTCGTCGCCCTGGGTGAAGAACGGGTAGATGTTAACGCCGATGACATCGCAAGCAGCGGCTAGCGTGGAGGCGTCGTCGGCGTTCAGCCACTCGTTAATGCGCTGGACAGAGCCGACGGGTACAGCGTTGCTCGTGCACTCCTTCACTTGCGAGATGTAGCCGGCCAGAGTGTCGGCACTGAATGTACCAAAGTCACCGTTCACCAGGTCCTCGTTACCGACGTACACGGCCTCGATGGCGTCCGGGTATGACGAGTAGCCGTCGCACACGGCCTGAATCTCCGAGTCAATAGCCGACGAGTCAGTGAGCTGCACACCGACGGCCACCTTGAGGCCTGCGTTGGCCGCCGTCTCGATCACATTAATGCCGCTGTACTGCGCCTGGAAGGATCGGAACGCCGTGAAATACTGGGCAATCTGAGCCATGTCGGTGGCCAGCACGTCGCTGGTCACGGTGTCGTGGTGCCAGGGCGCGTAGCAGATTCCGGGCAAGGTGGCGTCCACCACGCCAGTAGCAAGTGCCGCTAGCATTGCGACGACGCTCATATACGACGTGCACACCATTGCCGATGAAGTTCTAATGGCAATTCGTTTCGATGCGAGTGAGGAAGCGAATTGAGGAATGACATGCATGACCGTCGACTAGCGGATAGCGGCCACGGCCGGGATGACAAAGAGACTTTGCATCGGCGACGGATACAAAAGGATGGCTGTGACACTATAGCACACAAGTGTCTTGCGCCGTAGAGGGCTGGTGCTGGCGAAAGATACTCGAGGAAGTGCCCTGCACATCGATGTGAGCTTCTTCGGGTCTCGAGACCGCTCAAAGCGCACGGGTGGCACGGCCACATGGCAATTTGACAATCGACAGGGCGGAAAAAAGTACCCGCTAGCCGGTTTCCAGTCAATTAAAATCCGTCGCCAGCGGATCTTCTGAGCAAGTGTCTCGACCAGCGCAACTTGCAGCCAGCCAGCCTGCTGGTGAAGCCACCAATCCGGCTAGACGGGAGGAACTAACGACAAGTCTCGTTTTCCTATTCCTCTGCGAGTCTTGTGCCGCCTGGAATCTTTCGCGGCAGCGTTTGAAAGCAACATCGGCCGTGGCGAACGCCCGTCTTTGCTGGCCAGTTTTGGAGCCAGCTGTCCGCACGTGTGCAGTGCATTTGTGGTGCGGCCGGGTCCCTTACACGGCTGGAAGACGCGCATGGGTGCCGACGGCGAGCACGAGAAAAGCTGCGAACATCGTGGGTAAATTTTCTCGCTTCACGTTGTCTTCCGACTTGCGGATAGCCCCGACCAAAATGCTACATGTACATGTGTAGTGTGGCGTCAGTGTGCCCTTGTTCGAAGCTCACGTAGACGCGCTCGGTGCGCGTTGTCGCCGTTAAACAGGAGATCTGGCATGCTTTCGTCACTTCTGGCTCTCCGAAAAAGAATTCTCTATCGCCGCATTGTCGCCCACCTCATGGCGAAAATATCAGTGACCCTACGATCGACGACACGGCTCGGATCTTGTCAGTGTACAGTTCACCAGTATCTTCAGGCTGAAGATCTTCAGCGCAAACGATGATCTTCTTGCGGGTAGGCAAATGTTATAATTAATAGAACCCGAATTACCAGTTGTGTACTCTTAACATCCCAACGATTTGGTAATGAAAACGAACAGTACAGTATTGCTGAACGCTACAGAACTGCACAATACACAGGAAATCGATTTATGCAGCTACATACGTTGCTCGATGACCTTGAAATTCTAGTAGAATGCTGTAATGGTAAAGTGGCCTTCTATTTGGTTAATGTATTTCTAGCACTTTTGTTACGTGAAAAGAAGTGTATTCCCAGCTAAGTCGAAGACGGTCTAGTTACCGCCATCATAACACGAATAAGTCATGCAACGTAGCAAAACAATGTTTGTAGCAAAATACTGAAAAGATTTCTATTACGAGAACCTAGCACACTTAATCTTCGAAGCTGTAGTACTCCCACGGCTCGAACGGGTCTTCCCACTCCTCAAAGTCGCCAGCCTTGTACTGCTTCATTTCCTCGTCCGTGAGTAAGCACGAGTCCAGCGCCGCGCGAATCTTTGCAATTTCGTCGTCCTCCTGTGAGAATCTGCCGATGAACACGAGTTCCTGACCACGGTCGCCGTACTCACGTGCCATGAGTTCCTTGTAGTTCGGCAGTTCCTTCATAGTACGCGTGCGCTCCTCCTCAGGAATAGCAGCGATCCACATGCCTCCGTTAGCCAGAGTGCAGTACAAACCTGCTTGAGACCACGTAGCGTAGTTGTATGGCCGAGTGCCGAGCCAGAAGACGCCCTTACTACGCAGAAGGTTCTTAAACAGACCGTTCTGCTTTCCTTCCAGACGCTTGGCGATTTCTTGCTCACCGAGAGGCTCACCGTCCTCTTCAGCCTCCATCTCCTGGTCTCCATCAGCAGGTTCTTCTTCCTCCTCTTCACCTTCTTCTTCGTGGTCATGATCGTGACCATCATCATCGTCAGTAGGGAACGGAGGCAACGTTGGGGACTCGACGATTACAAACTCGTCCTGAATAATTCCAGTCAGTCTTGCAGGATGGAACGGACGCGAAGCCTTGTACAGGAACGACCCAATGCCGTACTCTACCGTCTCCGGTGTATGAGGGACAGTGAGCGACTCAAGCCATCCCGTTTGCTGCGACGCACGCTCGAATGAGAAGAGCTTGGTACCAAGGATCATCTTTGGGTCCACACGGCCCTTAACCGTGCGTTCGATCTTGGCGTACGAGTTAAGACGACGAAGAACCTTCTCAATAGCTTCGACGTCCTTGGCAGGCACCAGGTCGGTTTTGTTAAGTAGAATGATGTCTGCGAACTCGATCTGGTCGATCAACAGGTCGGTGATCGTACGGGTGTCTCCCTCAGGAAGCTGCTTACGGTTCTCTTCAACATCCGCGAGCATGCGTGGGTCGTCGAATACGTGGAAGAAGGTGGCCGAGTCAACGACGGTCACGCACGTGTCCAGCAGCGCAATGTCACGCAACAACGGAAGTTGCTCGCCGTCACGAACGAGAAGCTCATCTAGCTGAACGGTGGGGATACCAGCCGAAGCAGAGGGCGACGCACTGGCGCTAGTGTCGTCTCCCGACGACGCACCGGATTCCGTTCGAGAGCGCTTGGAGCTGCTCGGAGACAGCGCAGGGTCGACCTTCACCTCTTCCTCAGCACCTTCAGGCAGCTCGAACACGAACGTCTCGGCCACTTGCATAGGCTCACTGATGCCAGAGCTCTCGATCACAATGTAGTCCACTTCACCCTGCTGGGCGATACGGGCGATCTGCTCGAGCAGATCGACACGAAGCGTGCAGCAGATGCAGCCGTTCTCGAGCCGAACGAGCTGTTCTTCGCGTTGAAGCACACCAGCCGACGCGACAAGGTCAGCGTCGATGTTGAGCTCGCCCATGTCATTGACGATCACAGCAACACGCAACGCGTGGTCCTTGTTCTTGAGAATATGCTGCAGTAGAGTAGTTTTACCACTACCCAGGAAACCGGATAGCAGCGTAACCGGGATACGGTTGCCGTCCTTCTTGTCGGTCTCAGTTATGAGCGGCCGCTTGTTGGTCGGAGAGCTCGTCGTAGCGCCAGCCATTGCAGAGGATTGAGACTTGATGATCGAATGCACTTGAGCTGGCAAATTGGAGAATGAGCCTTGACCTGAAGTCCGTGTCGGACAGAGCTGCCGTAGTGGAGCCCTTGTACGTCAAGCATCATACTGTAGTTAACTTTTCCGACGGTTCTGGCAGATTCTCGCCGTCGGCCAAGTGGATGCTAAGGTGGTGACCATGTTGAAGCGGTTCTGGTGGTGTTGGCGTGTTATCTCCGACGGCGTGTCAATCCGAAGGCGATATGATCTTTTGGATGGGTTCATATCCGCCGTCGGAAATCCTCTCACGTGATTGGCTAATGAAAATATAGCCATTTCCACTCGGCGAATCAAATCAAATTATCAGTCCGACGTATACGTGTATTTATTACCTAGCCGAACGACGCTGCTGATTTTCTTTAATGATGTCCAAACAGCACCGAAACATAAGGGAAGCTCGTGCGCCGTGATCGAAGCACGTCCATGGTGCTGCAATGGAGGCAAAGTCTGAGATGTTGCTGCTGAGAGAACAAACGAGTAGCTTGTTTGTAAATGTGGGGATCTGTTCTTTTTGTGTGTGTGTGTGTGTGTGTGGGTGTGTGTGTGTGTGTGTGTGTGTGTGT
>NW_008649053.1:167103-169295 GCF_000247585.1 Phytophthora nicotianae INRA-310
TATTCAGTCATCCCATCCATCGCCCATGTTTCTTGGTTAAGAAGGTTAAGAATAGACTTCTACTGGTATGAATTGCAATGGGTATGTCAGTTTTAAAGTAACATCAACTTTAAATAGAAAATTGAGCCTAATTCTGACCCATTATTCAAAGCCCACCCACCGGAACCCACTGTAACACAAACCCTCTTTCGAAACCATAGGAAGTATTATAAGAGCAGCGCAACCGGAGCAGGATCTTCTAGAACCTGCGATTCCCGTCTGTCGAACGGCAAACGCGTGGTGTTATTACCACCTCAGTGCGCTTGTCAAAGACGCCTCACCACTCCACATTCCCGTGACCTGGTCTTCAGTAGCCAGCCAAGACAAGGAAGTCACGGAGCTTGCGTCGCAAACAGAAGCTGGAATTGGAGGCCATTCTGGAATGATTCTGGGTGATCGAACGACCGCCAACAAGAGGAGCGTGATCGTATACGCACCACCCTCAGCGACTAACAGGACTGGCAGCCCCAAATATACAAGAGTAGATTAAGATGCTTCATGAGTATCAGGGCTGACGAACATAGAGGTATGGACCGAGTCAGTATCAAAATTAGGACATAATCAGCATATCGGTTATGAGATCTGTTTTTGGAAATATTACTATCTAAGTGTGGGGAGGAGGTCAGGACTATCGATCGGCTAGTATGCGGCTACAACTCATCTACAGCAACCGAAGGCCCACCAAATGACAGTTCCGCCCGCATGCATATTGAAGAGAGTGAGCTAGCTACACTACCAACCAGTTTTAATGATCGCCCCACCAACACGAAACGAAAGTACGAAAGCTACCAGACAGAGTTTAAGGAGTGGTACATTCAGAAACACTTTTGCGACGGAGTCACAGTCACATAGGGCAAGTTACATCTCATCTTGTCAGATCAAGTGGTAGGTAGGGGGAAAAATAGAAGAAAGGCACGGTGATGGGGGGGGGGGTATGTGAATACGTCAACACTGTATTCGATCTCTAGAACCAATAGGTCGCTCTTCGAGTTAACTCAATTCTCCACCGCCAATCTGTTCAAGTGAAACAGCTTATAAAGAATCTACAATCTCAATCCACTGAGACAAGAAAAAGAACTATCAAGATCGCTTGTACCACTCTCGTCTTGCTGATACAACATGGAAAAACAAACACACTGGGAAACTTCAACACGTTGGCTACAGGCGTAATAAAGACGTGCACTTATGCCCAATTGGTGTCGTTACTTTCTATTTGTTCGAGTAGTACAACATCAACTTGGAACCTTTTCCCAATTTTCGGCAATCTAAAGACTGGTATGATATCAAATTCTTGCGTGGGCGCGATCGCTTGAAGTCAATTTACGAAACACAAGTCCAGCTACGAACCAGTTTTCAATCGACTTGGATTAACATTTAATAAAAAAAACTCACATCAATAGACAGCAGGGTGTCCGACAGCTTGAGAGCGCCGATGTGAATGTCTCCCAAACTCGTCGCCATGGGGCATGGACACCGTAGAATCCGTCTACTCTGCTCTGCTCGCTCGGGAAGCTATTCGTGCGATGTCAGGACACCCGCCACGTTCCCGAAAGTATTATCTGGAACGAGCCATTTTAGACCCACAAGATTGTATGCAAACTCGAATTTCTCCTGGTCTCGACACATACAAGAAGATTCTAGATGGAACATGGGAGAGAAAATTGGCAGCACGAGGCTTTACTGAATTGATGGAGTACTTATGCGTTGTCCTCATCCAAGATTCTGCCTTCATGTTTGAGCATTTGCCACCTAGGATCAAGAATCATGCTGCATTTGGGGATCGGTTCCAACAGTATCGCACGCAGGTTTTGGCTAGAGCGCAGACATCTCAACACTCCATGGAGATGCAACTTCCAGTTGCTATGCCCCTACTCTCCCAACAAAACCGAACGCATCAGTAATTGATGCGTTAGCAGCTCGGCATCAGGAAATAGTCTAGCTCATTAAGGAGTCAACAACCAGTTTTCAGCTTTCCTCCAGGGTGAAATGGCCATCCACTTGATCCCTTCCACGCCTGCCATCATTAGTTCTGCACCACAAGCACGATCACTTACTTGACCTCGCACAGTCAGTACAATTCCAGAACTTAGAGAAAATCATGCAGTGTTCAGCAACAAACAGTTCACCCAGCACCACATTACTCAATCAGATGT
>NW_008649053.1:183579-185658 GCF_000247585.1 Phytophthora nicotianae INRA-310
CAAGGTGAGCCCTCAGCAACCCCACGGTTATCGGAGTACCCCCTCCGTCAGTCGGCAGTCCAGGGCACTGTGTGTCTGAGTGGATCGCAACGCGATTTTGCGAATCCCACTCCACCACAAAAACGTATGCAACAAAAAGGAGATTGTCAACAAAGAAACTCAAAGTTTTTCTCCAGGCGATTATACGTCATCAAGTGCATACGTAGTCTGGTGAAAGGCAGTCTATCCACCGAGGCAGCCATCGAAAAGGCTGATACGGAGCGTGGCCATAGAAGCATTGACGATTTTTCAATATGGCTGCACAAAAAAACAATTATATTAGCCCCATACATACTATTATGCATTTAATTTAATGCTCACTAACCTGCTCAGCGATAGTAATGTTCTGCGATACGGTTATAATCTCATTTTTTATCGAGCACCGCGTCCTAAACCCCCATACACATTACACAGCGCAAGTCAGAATATATGTAAACCACGAGTCATTGGTAATCACTGCATTCTATCTCACTCTGCTTAGATGTGCGCTTCGACGCCACGAAGTCCTCAACGCAGGTGGTGATCGGCGCCGAATCTAGATCACCCGGCTGGAACAAGTTCTTCACACTTGATTTTATTCGTGCCTGTAGACCAACACACGCGATACATAAGAAATAGTTACACGTAATGTCGGTAAAACGGGCCGTACCCTCACTGGGAGTAGCAGGAGCGATTAACCTGGTTGGAGTAGCCTAATGACGGAGTTCGTGCCAGTATGTAAGCCGCTTTCTTCTGATTGAGCTTAAGGGGCGCCGCCACCCTGCCATTAAGTCCACAAAAAGCTCTCGAAGTGGCCAACGCCAGTATAGCAAAGCTCGTCATCTGTCACATCGGGGTACTGACGTTTGCTCATTCTAGCGTTGATGGAATATGAAGTTTGAACGCTGTATAGCAGGGCCTCAGCTCCGGGATCGTGGTGGCAGTACTTGGCAAGGAGAAGGAGATTCCACAAGTGATAATGTCTTCCCTTGTCGCCAAGCCCTGCGACCTCATTGATACTAAATATTGTATAAAAGTAGCTCACTACTTCAACGTCTTATCTACTGGGATCCTTGACACTGACGTGAGCATAAGACTCACTCTGAGGCATAGGTGATGTCCGACAGGTACGTCGTAGACGCTGACTTCAGCATGGGTATGGCGGGATATCCCAGCCAACACGTGTCCTCAGCTAATCGGCGCGTTGCGTGGTCTGTAAAAGGCTGGGGGACCCGGGATTAGCGCTCCATTAGCGTCAGTGTTGTGTCTCTTGGTGGTGGTGTTCAAATGAATGAGAGTCGCAAGTCTGGGTCTAACCAATCAGAGCTCAGTATTTGGGTTTCAGACCATTGCTTGATATCTATGCCTATCTCGATAAAAATACCTGATACCTTAGGATACCAGGTCTCAAGGTCAGGACCTAGTCGCGAATTTTTCGTTTTTACATAAAAGTAGGCGACGATTACGCAGGAGTGACTCATGGGGAAGGTGATGAATAAGACCAACAGAACCATGGGTAACTTTTTAGCTGTCATGTAGCTTCCCTGTACATAAAACTAGGGTTCTTAGCTTTAGCCGGGGGGGGGGGGGGCTGGGAAATTATGTTGTCTACCTTAGTTCGTACAAATTGTGCATCGCATACGTTGTTCCGTTCTCAACAAGGCGAGTTACTATAAACCCAAATCACATGTACTCTAACTTATTATTATGTAGATCAGCGCAGCTCTTATAAATAAAGTAACGCGAGTTGTCATTTCCAGTTGAGCAAACAAAACAAAATGTGCATTCCAACTTGATTGGAACCTGGCAGAACCAAGCATCTTTTGAATAAGGATTAATAACGAATTAATCCATACAGAGCCCAGTTTTGCTGGTTCAATCAAGCCAACGTCGTGACCAGCCAACGGCTCGAGAAGTCAAGCTTGTTCCAGCCAAACTGTTTCTGGTCATCGATTCTGCTAGTATCGGTCGTGCCGGACAGGGAACGCGTACGTTGACGCGTCGGGTGTGACAGCGGCCTTTACATCAAACATGAAGCACCGGAACGACAGGAGACTGGCC
>NW_008649053.1:186473-188856 GCF_000247585.1 Phytophthora nicotianae INRA-310
AATATGAATCAAATGGGCAAGTGGAACGAAATAGAGATTGAAAAGTCTATACAGCGTGTGAAGATAATGGAGCGCGGGAGGTGGGAAGTGGAAGCAGCTGTATATGCACAGCAAGACTAAAGTAGCGCTCAGGCAGCACACAAACGTGCGCAGCAAAAACTACCTGTGAGCAAACGAAGCGAGTTCGTACCCACGATGACACTTTCACCTCATGCCGGGTTTATTATTTCTTGGACAAAAAACCCGTGGTGTTCTACACGAACGATCTGGCTGGGACTCCGTCAAAGCGCGTGCCCATTGGGTCTTCCTTAATAGCAATTCAGCTTTGTCATGATATAGCTCGTATTTGACGGTGGACAAACGAGCAAGACTTACACCGAAAAATACTGATGGCACCAGCAGCTACATGAACGCGGTCGACAGGGTTGATCAGCTAAGAAGTACGAACCCGATTCGGTGAAAAGAAACGAGACTTGAAATGAGCCTTATTACGTGGGGAATGGGATATGTCATTGATCAATGCCGTCTGCTTGATGAAGAAGATCGCCGCACCGGAATGCAACAAACTTACATTACGAGAGTTTAAACGTAGAGTCGCCGAGAGCCTCACTACACAGCAACTCAGACAAACTAGAAAGAAACGCCGACTCGCTCATCAGCGCGTGTCGGTTCAAGAGATTGTAGGTTCGGTTGCAAGTTAGCATATGCTGACACCAAACTCCACCCAACATTCGAATGGGAAACTCACTTGCTATTTATGCTCACTCAGGGGCCTCGCGAAGAAGTCGAGGTACGGCTGCACTAGCTGTTTGCGTAGCTTTCATGTGGAGTGCTTCTTGAAGAAGCCCTCCTTCCACTTCTCGTCGTTTGTGCCACAAATAAGGTCATCGACGTACACGAGCAGCAGCGCAAAGACTCCTTCCAGGTTGTACACGTACATACACGGCTCTGACGCACAACGACTCCTGCCGTTCTTCACTAGCCATGCGTGCAGCTCGTCGTACCATTCTTGCCCACTCTGATGCAGTCCATACAGTGCGTTCTTAACCTTGTAGACCAATCCGTTTTCGAGCGGAAACCCTGCAATCTTCTTGATGAAGTGAGTGATCTTCAACTTTGCGTTCAGGAACGCTGTGTTGACGTTGCACTGGAACATATCCAGCTCTAGCAAGACGCACACCGCAACGAACAATCGAAAAGCTGCTATACCAGCAACTGGAGAGAATATTTCCGAGATCACGAAGTCAATACCAGGCTGTTGTTTGTCACCCCTCGCACACAGTCGAGGTCTGAACCGTACCACATTGCCATCTTTGTCAGTCTTCACTTGGAACCTCCACATTGTTTGGAGCAGGCTCTTTCCGTGTGGAATCTCGTCCTCTGCCACGAGCTCGAACGCATCCTTGTCTTGCATCGCAGCCAGCTCTTTCTCCATTCCTTCCAGCCATTCCTTGCGCTGCGGCGAGCGCATCGCCTCCTTGAAGCTTCGTGGCAATCGAACTTCAGAATCATGCCAAAGTCGCTTCACCGGCTCTTCTTGCTTCATGCTGACGACTGCAATTGCTGCGTAAACGTAAAACTCCCGCAGTGCTTCAGCATCGTCTCCATCGTCGTCAGCAACCGCAACAAGCCCTGTGCGTGGGCGCTTCCTCTGCGCTTCGTCACTTATCTCGTCGCCGTCGTCGTCCCGAGGACGTCTGCTCCCCGAAACTTGCTCCGGTTCGCGCTCATCAACGGCCTCGATGCCGTCTGCGACCTCCTCGTCACTGGCGGCGTCATCACTGCCGGCTTCATCACTACTGCCGCCGACGTCTTCCTCGTCATCAATACCTGTTTCTTCATCAGCGTCCGGTTCACTTTCCGGTTCAGGAACGTCCTCCTCCTCATCATCGACGGCTGGATCTTCATCATCGTTTACCTCCAGCTCATCGTCGTCTTGATCGTCGTCTATCGGACTCCCATTTTCTTTTGATCCTGCCTCTTCCTGGCGCTCAGCCTCATTCTTGTGTGAGTTTGGCTCAGAAAACACAATGTCATCGCTAAACTGAGGAGGCTCCCGATCTACCCAGGCAGCATGGTGCGGTTGCGGCGCGTGGCTCACTTGCTCAACAACGTCTTCATCTGCGTCATCGTCTTCGTCGTACACCACATCACGCGTCGACCCGCCATCTTCACGTCCTCCTGCGACCGGTAGGTCGTAATCTCTGCGTCCAGCACTCGTCAGATCCGGATAAGTCTCGTGAGCCCACTCGCGAACATTGCTCTCGAACTCAGGTCCACGTCGGTCCTTGTACATCACCTGCTCGTTCACTGTGACTTGTCCCCCGTACAATACCGTTCCCTCCGTTGGGAAATATACTTTGCATCCAAGCGTGTCTTCACG
>NW_008649053.1:190441-191838 GCF_000247585.1 Phytophthora nicotianae INRA-310
TGTTTGGCTGGTTCTGGTTGGTCGAGTGGTCGGCGCTGCTGAACGTCCGTGACAACACTTGATCAGCCTTGTTGGCCCGATCGTACGTGATCGCTAGCTTGATAATCTTTTCTGGAGTGTCGACGCAGTCCATACCCGTCTCCACAAAGCCCCGAAGCCTATCAAATCGGTCACCAGACGGAAGAGACGACGCCAGCATTCCGCTAAACACCGTGTCGTCGAGTGTCATTCCGACCGCCTGGAGACGCGAACGCAACCGGTTCATAGAGTTCAGATGCCCCTCTACGTCAGCGTTGGGCTTGCACCGCGACGCTTCTAGCTCGGCATACAGCCTCCTCTTGGTCAGGGCCCGAGTCTGATCATTGACTGTCCCGTCAAACCGGCTGCAGAGGTACGCCCACATGGCTGTCCCATCAGGATGCTGCATGAGCTGCTGCCCGAAATCCGTGTTTACGGAGGCAAAAATCACCCGTTGAATCTTTCGCTGCTGGCTGTCCCACATGCTGACTTGCTGAGGCGTCCAGTTGGGGTCTCGCGTCAAGGTCCCCGTGGCAATGGTGAACACGTCTTCGTCATCGAACGCCAACTCCATCAGCTTCCGATAGTACGCCCAGTTCTGACCTGCCCATCGTACGGGCCTGCCAGTCTTCTCAGAGACTTCAACTTCCCACGGCGACACCTTGTTTGGGTTCAAAACCCTGTGAAGATGCAAAAATGTAAAGCTTGATTTGCAGCGCGTCCTGCGCGTTTACTTCTGCACGTCTTGGTAACTCTGACACTGACCGCAAAACTAGCTACGCTACGCTACCATCCCTTGTCACTAGACTTCACAGTGGCTTTCCTCGTAAACCTCCTCTAGTCTAGAACTCTCGGACTCGAAACCTTCATTCACTTGTCCATCAATCGATGCCGCACTTTAACAGTTTACTTTAGCAACGCGCTCTTCCACCTGTTCATTTTAGTTGATTGTAGTAACATCATATCAACATTTTGGATATTAGGGCATTTTAAAAATTCTAAAATACCCTAAATTCTGATTGAAAAGAGTCCCTGTCCTCCCAGACCAAAGCATTGCCTCTAGTATCGCTAAGACTGTAAATAACCTATACGTAGTCACTTTAGTCACTGCAACAACAGATATACAGATACAACAGGAGACGCGTCGGCAATGAATCTCACCTTTCGTTAACTCCTCAACTTTAGAGCTTCTTTGGGGGAAAGTACGACTTTGTGCTTGGCCACGATATCTCCATCGATGTATGGGTCAGGAATATGTGGGCATTCTATTGGCTCAACAGGCGCTCTCAAGATTTGTTGGAGCAGATGTTAACATCGTACTGCATACTCATGTAAATTTATAATGAAAGTTCAAAAGAGCTGAGTATTTAACTCGGGCG
>NW_008649053.1:194398-195801 GCF_000247585.1 Phytophthora nicotianae INRA-310
GGGGTATTTGTCGTTCTTCATGTTGTACCCCCAGCGTTTATTTCCCTTCTGCACAACAAGCGATCGGATATTAGAGCCATTTCCACCAGCGAGTCTAGACTGCGTATAGTAGTCCGCCTTTATGTGCTCTCTCCAACTAACAGCAAGATGGCATAGATCGCTATTAGCTTTTAGATCCACCAGTGCCATCGAGGTTCAGGATTACTAGCTGAAAGCGAAGCGCAGAAAGGCACCCATGTGCAAAACAATGTTCTGAAAATGATTGGCATCAAACTAAATCATGTTAAGGCCGCGTTGGAGACGCAAGGTCACCTCCCCCCCCCACTGCCAATGTCAACTGTTCCAGGCTAGAGGGGACCACCTGACTCGAAATGACCAAATGGAAGACAGCGTTGCGGTGAAAATGTCTGCGGGAATGACCACCGTATCTTTATCGGAGTGGAGTAGCGTAGCATACGTCTTGGAAGTCGAAATACCAGCGGCTTTGAGGGCAAAAATAAGCTCGCTCACGTTTTGGTTCTTACCAGGTTGATCGTTCTTGACAGCGCGTTGACGGTATGTCACGTCCACACGTTTATTGCAGATGCTTCGTGGTTATGGTTGTGACCGCCATCTCGAGTGTACATAATCTTCCAAGGCCCTGTCGGGTTTGAGCCATCCACTGCTACAGGTATAGGACATCCTGACTGAATGGAACGTCGATCAGTACGAACACGATCTTGATCACACAGGTGGCGAATGTTCTTCGTTCACTCCATTGATCACATGCAAATAGTCTGTATATTACGCCTCCTTCTTCGTTGCGCTCTAATTCTTCTAAGTTACGTTATATCCATGCCATACAGTCCACGCATGAATAGCTGCTTCAGCATCAGCTTCGATTGGAGATTCATCCTCGGGTGGCGGACTTAGTTGATAGTATGCCGTTGCCATTGTAGATGTAGATGTAGATGGTGGATAGAGTAGGTCGAGATATGAGCATGGGTGACTCTGTCGACCGAAATCCCACAGGCAACCGAGCGAGCAAAATGTCAAGGTGGTTGTGTGGACACTCTGAAGACTCGTGGAGTGCTGTTATCGTTGGACATGACCGTCCGGTGAGCGGTAGGGCCAGTAGCACCGCCTCCGACGCAATTGGCGGCACCATGGACGCTCTCTCAAAGAGAGGCAAAGCTGTGGTTCGTACGGTCCTTGCGATAGCCACGTAGATGCGTCCGCAGTCGCAACTTCCGGCACGACAGGGCTGAGAACTCCTTACGGACACCATACAGTGTGGCCATGGCACAACAAATCTGCGTCAGCACCATAGAAACTGGTCACCACAGCACTGTGCGTGTCAGCACAATACCCAGCACAATACAAGTGGACACTGTGGGAAGCACGCAAAAGGGGCGCGGTTAGGG